>NC_143423.1:16231250-16538437 GCF_059467195.1 Physcomitrium patens
AGTCTTGAAGGATTACCAATGTTTAATAAAGGTGACTTTAAATATATAAAAGTTATTATCAACCAAAATTAATCTTAAAAGTTATTATAAAAATAAATAAAGTTTTATAAATTCTAATAGTAGTTCTTTTAAACAGCCTCTTTTTAAAGTAGTATTCTAATTATATTCTATAATTAATTAAAATCTACTAATATAGCTTTTATCATGTTATTTAATAAACTGTATATCAAACATATGAATACAATATTTTATATGGTAGCTAAACTATAATACAATAATATTTTCTATTATAGCTAAACAAAACC
The DNA here is from genome assembly GCF_059467195.1 of Physcomitrium patens. Taxonomy (NCBI): domain Eukaryota; kingdom Viridiplantae; phylum Streptophyta; class Bryopsida; order Funariales; family Funariaceae; genus Physcomitrium; species Physcomitrium patens. The sequence goes on from NC_143423.1 coordinate 16,231,556, forward strand.
TATTTTTGATATATCATTCTCTTTGGTAAGCATGCTCTTTATTTTGTGATTGCGTTGCTTTTTTGAACAATGTTGAATAATATGCTTGGATTTTCTATAATGTAGGTATAAATATTCTTGATAATAATGAGTCTTTTTTTTTATCAATAAGAAATTTAAAACTTACCATGTCAATTTGCATAGGCTTTGGTCTGAACAAATAAGCTTCCAAAAACTTAGAAGACATTATTATGACTTGACTTATATTTCTTCAATCAAATCTTTGTTCTTAACATTTTTTAAAGAATTAATTGTTGTATATAATAGCTTATATAATAAATTACTCTAGTGAATTTGTTCTTAATATTAACAACAATAAATCTTTGATATTATCTTTTAACTTATATCAAAATTGATTAATAAAGGCTTTTTCATTTTAATCCACGTTATAAGCAAGATTTTGGAATTCAACAATATATATGGTGGCTAAATGTGATCTTTATTGTAGCAATACAAGCTTGGTCTCTACTATATTTTCTTGATTACTTTCTTGAAATATAGTTGTTATTGAAGAAAGAGAAGTTAGAAGCTACAACATTTAGTATCAATAAGATTGTACACAAAGATAAGTGTGGAGTAAAATTAACTTTCACTTTCAACACTCTTTACTTATAGCTAAAGTTTTTATCTATTATATATGAACTTTATTTATAATCATTTTTATTCTTTTTTACTATATTTAATTAAACCCCAAATTATTTTTAACCTAGTTACCACCTAAAACCTAAGTAGCCATTATATTAACTTATTTTAATCTTTTGCTAATTTTTAACTATTACAACTTACTATGATTCAACTCTATCTGTTGACAACTATGTAAGATCTTTCTAATCTTCAACACTCCCACTTTATTAATTATCAAAAAGCTTTCAAGTCTAATGCCTCTATTAACTCATAGTATCTATCTTTTACTAATTCTTTTGTAAGCTCATCAGTAAGCATATCTTTTGTAGTACAATACTTTATATCTATTATACCATCTTTAATTTTTTCTAAAATAAAATAATATTGAATATTAATATACTTGATTCTTGAATGGTATTTTGGATTTTTGAAAATTGCAAGATATTTTTGATTGTCACATATAATTGGAGTTGATTCCAATTATACTAATTTAATATCTTTTAAGAATTACCTTATCTAACATACTTTTATTGTACAATGACTTGCTGCCATGTACTTAGCCTCTATGGTTGATCTTGAAATGATAAATTTTTTCTTACAATTCCATGAAATGGCTCTTATTTCAATAAAAAATACACATTTTATTGTGAATCTTCTAACATTTGCATCTCCAACTCAATCCACATTACAATAATCTTGCAAAACAATGTTCTAACTATCAATGCATAAATTGATGTTCTTGATAAGTATCTCAATATGTTTTTTATCATTGTATTATGGATATATATATTTACTATAATATTTATATATATAATTAAATAGAAGTAAATAAAAATAGATTTATTTCATAATATTTTTTAGAATAGCTTCTTAGAAGCTTTATGATGTTGCTTTGACTTTATATGTATTTATAATTAATTGATAGGATAGAAACTTGGTCAATAAGTTAACTACATATTGATACCTTGCAAAAAAAGCTAACTATGTGGCATATATATAAAAAACTTACATTGTAAGTTAAAATACATATCTTATAAAATCAACATGTTTTTGAAGTCTTGTAAGATATTGCCATGTAGCTCTTAATTAAGAGTATATAGGGAAGCAAGAATAAAACCTTTTTCACTCTTATCAATGCTTTTCTAATCCCTAGTCTTGTTTCATGACTTTCTAGTATTTTTGTCTTTAGCAATAGCCATTGTAGTTTAATACTATATCATCTTTGAATAATTTTTTAGTCTTTTTGAGTGTCACAAGAATATATTGATAATTTAGTATTTAGAGGTTTATGTCTTTAATATGTTACCTGTGAATGTAAATTTTCACTCTTCAATCCAAGTTAGAAGATGGCCTCAATTAAGACTTGCTTATAATTGGTGGTATGAAGTGAAGTAAGCATATAACAAGAACAAAACAAGAACAACCACAAAACAATTGAAATAAATGACATGAAGTAATTACAACACACAAAACTAAGTCATAGTCTGTTCACTATGTTTTCACCTAATAAAAAATAAAAAGTAAAAGTAAAAAAGTATATTTTTAGATATTTAATTTAATTATCTTTCCAATGATATAATAAACATATAAATCCAAATTATTGTGAGTAAGTTATGAAGTTTTAAAGATATGAAGTAAATAATTGAAAAGTGAAGTGAAAATATTTTATCTCAAAGGCAACTTGCTTATAGATCAAGGGTTCGAGCCTCACCAAGGCTTACATGTAGTATATAAGGGTGTCTAAGAGAGGTCACGAGGCCTTAGACTTATCCTCCTAACTACCTTCAAGGTGCTACAACCCATATGAGACTTATACACTCTCCTTCATACAAGGACTATACTAGCTGCTAGTCCTCCTATTTTCTACTAAAAGGACCAACATTTTTGTAATTTTGACCTCACCATGGTATTCAAAAATACCTAATTAGCCTAGGAACCTATTGTGGCCTTCAAATCTTACTCCATTTCTTCATAAAGGCTCCCAAAGTGGTCAAATTTATTTTTATCAAGATCTTAAAAATTATTCTAAAAATTCCTAAAAACTTCTAAATAAATTCTAAATAAATTTTAAAAAATTCTATAATATTTCTATGATTCTAATATCTATCTAAGGATATATTTTTCTACCTCGGCAATTTTTTATAATAATAAAAATCAATTTAAATCCACTATAAATCCTATTTTTTATACCAATAATTAAAATGACATGAAGTTCTTTTTCATGCTTCTTCTAACTATTAATATTTATATTTTTTATAAGTAGTATATATGGATAGAAGACCAATATAAATATTGGTCTTAATAAATAATCCTTACTATTCAATAATGAATAAAAATACTAAACTAATGAAGATAATTGCCTCCAAGACTTACTAAGACTCCATTTCTACCACTAACATACTTATTTTCTATTTCTTTAACGATTTCTACACTACTTATTATATCTTGTGATTTAAAGCATTCTAAATGCATATTTTTATCTTAAAATAATAAGTGAGTCAATTTGATGACTCACATTAACTAATAAAAAATTCATGCCTTAAACATGTATTGGCTCACAATATTTATACTATATGGAAGGTCCACTCTTATAGCCATTATTACGTATACAAATGAACCTACTATTGTCTTGTATGGAATATTTTACATTTCACCTTGAACTTATATATATTCTTTATTTGTGAGATTCATCAACTTCAAATTGGCTTCTAAAGGTATTTCAATGGATTTGTACTCTTTCATGTTGAATCGTTTCAACACTTTTTCAATATATTTTCTTTGATTCATTATAATAGTCTTGTTATGAAAATTTCTTAAAAATTCAATTCTTGAGTAATAGTGGAGCTTTCCTAAATCACTCATTTTATACTCCTTTTCTAATATGGCCTTCATCCAATCCATCTTTTTTATATTATTAGCTAAGATAATTAAATCATCAATGTAAAGGATTACAATCAGCAAGAATTATTTAGATTTCATTACATATAGTGAATAATTAACTTCACTCTTTACAAATTCTTTGTTGACAAAAAACATGTCAATACATTGGTACCATGTTTTTGGTGATTGTTTTAATCCAAACAAAGATTTTTTTCATTAGTACATAAGATATTTTTTTTCTTGTTGTACAAATTCTTGAGATTGATCCATGTAGATGTCTTCTTGTAATTTTTCATTTAAAAATGCCGTCTTTCCATTCATTTAGTGTATTTTCAAGTCCATTGTTGCTCAATTGCCACAATGGTTCTAATAGTGGTGAATTTGGCAATAAAAGCATAAATCTCATTAAAGTCAATACTAAAAACTTATAGATATTTTTTAGAAATTAATCTTGTCTTATGCCTCACAACCATATCTATTTCATCTCTTTTAGTCCTAAACACCTATTTACAACTAACATTAGATTGTTTTGTTGCAAGAAGTGCCAATTTCTATGTATCATTGTTTATAAGATATTGATATTATTCTTCTATAGCTATATTCTACTTAATTATATCTTGGAACTTTAAAGCATCACAAAAAGACAATGGATTAGCAAGCAAGCAATATTTGCATGTTTTTTACTTACTTTAAGAAAAATGTGATTCTTCTACTATTTATCATGTGGTCTTTTTTCTCTCAAATGATATCTCCTTTCATCTCAAGAAGATTCATCTTTTTATATTCCATATTGACTTCTAAGCTTCTTTTCCCTTAAAGTTTTTTTTTTATTATTTTTTTTATTTAAAGATTAATATTCCTTATCATTATCATTATTATCTTCAACATCTTCATTGCTGATCCTAGGAATTTATAACGCCTTCTTCTTCATCTTCTTTGCCTCTTCATCTTCATTCACACTTTAATCATCTTCATTTCCTTCATCTTCTTGTTTCTTTGTCGAATTTGAAGATATGTCGACAAATACACCATTACTTTTACTTAAATGTATCTTTAAGTGCTTACAAGTACTCTTGTGTTCCAAAAATTCAACATCATGACTTTTGATGAACTTTTTGGTGTCCAAATACATTAGCCTATATGCCTTGGTACCTTTATAATATCTCAAGAAAATACACATTGTACCTTTTGCATCAAGTTTGAATCTTATACAATCTCATTTCTTTGCATGTGTAATGCATCCAAAGATTTTCATATGTGAAATGTAAGGTTGTCTTCTACTCCAAACTTCTTGTGGTGTCATTGATGCAAAAATCCTTGTCGGACATCTATTCCTTGTATATATTATATTTACTATAGTTTTTGTTCAAAATCCATAATCAAGATTTTGAGTATAAAATATGTTTTTTTTTCTATCTCCACAATGGTTCAATTTGCTCTCTTAACAACACCATTTTATTGTAGAGTGTATAGAGTTGTTATTTATCTAGTAATTCTTTCATCTTTCAAATAAACATCAAATTGCTTAGATATGTACTCACCTCCATTATACATATGTAGTATCTTCATCTTGTACTCACTTTGTTTCTTAATAAGTACTTTAAATTCCTTAAACTTCCAAAAGCACTCATTCTTAGCTTTAAAAATATAGATCAAAATCTTTCTTGAAAAATCATCAATGAAAGTAAGGAAATACCTTATTCTTCTAATATTTGTAGTCTTTATAGGTCCACATAGATTAGAATGGACAATCTCCAATAACTTTGTAGCAGTATTGCTACACTACTTGAAAATGAGGCTCTATATTGTTTACCTTGTATGTATCTTTCACATGTAAGTTGTATTATATTTTGGATTTTTTTTTCTAAGATCTACGCTACTTACCATAGACTTAAGCTTTGCCATATTCTTCATATTCAAATGGTGAAGGCGACAATGCCATATATTCAACTTATCTTAGTTTGATATAAATTCAATAAATATAGCTACTTCTACTCTGTTAACCTTCTTATACTTAAGATAGTACAAATTCCTCTCTTTAGAGCCCTTGGCAACTATGTTTCTATATATTTTTTTCACAAAATATCCGTTTATATTGAATTAAATTATAAAATCTTCTATTACAAGTTTATTTATCAAAAATAGATTTTTCTTCATCTTAGGCATATGAAAGATGTTTTTAAATTTGATCCTATTGATTTTCCATTCACAACCACTTCTATCATAATAGAATAAATTTTAGTAGCTTCACATGTGCGATTATCTACCAAAATCAGATTTGATACTGAAATAGCAATTTTGAACAAAATATCTTATTTTGCTACAAATGAAGCAAGTTTTGACATTACCTCATTGGTTTGAATAGTTGTCTTTGCCTTATTATGAATAGAATTCTAAATCTTTACTTTGAGGCTCTTTTTCTTTCTTTTTGGTCACTTTATGGCTAAGTCTTGCTGTTATGTAGTCCATTATGAGTTCTTTCATCTTAATGGATTTCAAACCCATAATGAGGTAGTTATAGGATTCCAATATTGTACTATAATTATTTATAGTATATAAAAATTGACTAAAATATATAATATATTTATAAATATTGATATATATTAAAATAATTGATAAATTAATTTTAAAAAAATTGATGTAAGAAAATTTATTTTGAAGTTTATTTATATTGATTGTAATATTTAAATTATTTAGGATTTAGATATTTAGTGTAAATTTTAAGAAAAAGATTGGAACTCAAAAATAAAGATCTAAACCTCTAAGAAATTTATTTAGAGGGATGAAACCAAGACATTAATAGATGAAGGCAAAAGGTAAAGAACTTCATTCCTATTGGTCAAAAGCCATGCCTAATAGTCTCTTAGGAGGCTGTTTGTAACAATAATAAGAATATTGGCAACTTCAAAAAGAAAATTAAAGAATCAAAAGCAAAAGTTGTAAAGTTTAGAGTTTGGACTATAATTTGTACACAAATTTTAGAAGATTTGAAGTTAGTGTGATAAAAGTATAGCCATTTCAAGTTAAGGTGTCTTTTTAAGATATATTATTGCTCTTTTGAGGATATAAGAAATTCTACAATAGTTTTGGAAATCAACAAGTACAATTGCAAGGATGATTTTAAGACCTATTTTTTTTGTAAAAGAATTTTTGCATTTGAAATTTATATGAAGAAATTATAGAGCATTGAAGATAGCACATGTAACTTAAAGGCAATAAGTGAGTTATTTTATTGATAATAACAGTTGAAGCCATATCTTGAGTTTTTGGATAAATTTTTGGCTTAAAGTTTCTTTAAATATATATTATTAGGTTAAAAAGCTATATATCAAAATTTTATGGTATTTTATTACTTATTTTATGAAATATAAAGAAAATTACACATTGATGTATGTAAGCGAGGGTTTCAAGCTACTATTAGGATTTTGGCAATATCTCAAGATTTGTAATAAATTTATAGTTAAAATTTGTTATGATAGTTTTTAAATATATTAATACTTCTTGCAAAACTTTGATTTGTTTGGATAGTCTAATTATGACATATGAGCTATTGAAGTTTAGAAAAAAATCAACTTAAAGATATATAAGGTTTTATAATATATTTATGATATTTTGGATGATCTTTGGTACATAGAGCTTATTATTGATGTAATTACTTTTATAGAGACAATTTTATGTATAAACTTGGTATTTTTTTATCTTATGACTTGATTAAAGAATTAGTGATAGACAAAAGCCTTGAGCTTTTTTAAGGCAAATTCTCTCTACTACAATATTTAAAAGTTCATGAATAAAGTCATAATAACATCTACATCTTCAAAGGGCTTATTTATAATTGTAATTTGGTTTACAAGTACCTTTACTTTTTTGATATGTACCATGAGATCTTCACCTTCTTCCAACTTATAAATAAAGAACTTCCTTCTTGTATAGATGATATTAGATAAGTTCTTACTCTCATAGATGTTGCAAAGATTCTTCCATGCTCTACTAGACCTTTACAAGAAATAATGTAAGAGAAATTGGCTTCATTAATATTGGATGCAATCAATCCAAAAGCCTTTTTTCACAATGTTTATAATCTTTCTTTTCTTTTATATCAGCATACATACTTGGAGGCTCTTCACTTTCATCTATAATATTCTAAAGATCTAAAGAAGCCAAAAAAAAAACTTCATTTGAACCTTCTAATGGTAAAAATTTTCACCTCTAAACTTTTCAATTATTCTCAAGCCTTCATCTTTACTTAAAGCTATGTTTAAAAGAGAGGTATATCAAAAAAGGTAAATAAATTGTCTTAAGGCTCTTAAAATCTCAAAATACCTTCTTTGTGAATAAATTATTATTTTTACTTTCAAAACACTTTCAACTTTAGTTCTATGACTTTCTAAAAGTCCAATAAACTTTATAAACTTTTCAAATCAGATTTGTCCACTCTTATATCACTTTTATGATCACAAATCATCTCTGAGTACTATAAAAGGTCCTTTGAATATCTTAAGCTTCTTCAATGCATGAAACTACAAAGTTAGTCCACCAAAGATCTAACTCAACAAGAAAATATAATGCAAGTATTCTATAACATCACCTTCAGGTGTAAAATATATCCCAAATTCAAAATGTATTTAATAATAAGTAAGAGCAAATCAAGATCTAGATTTAGATATGAATCTGAAAGTTAAGAGATTCTAAATTCTAATACTAGCAATAATAACATAATCTATTTCACACAACAATAAAGACTTTATATAACTTCAAAATTCACAAGAAAATGTGAGTGGGTTCATAACCTATTGAAGAAAGAGAAATAAGAAGCCACAACACTTAGCATTAACAAGGTTGCATACAAAGAGAAGTGTAGAGTAAGATTAATTCTTATTTCTAATATTCTTTACTTATAATTGATATTTTCATCTATTATAGATGAATTTCATTTACAATCATTTTCATCTTTTTTTTACTACATCCAACTAAATCCTAGATTCTTTTTAACTTAGGTACCACCTAAAATCTTAACTGCAACAATAGTAATTTATTTTAATCTTTTGCCATCTTTTGACTATTAACAACTTATTATGGTTCAAATCTATGTGGTGGCAACTATGCAAGATCTTGTTGATCTTTAATAGTGACAAATACTTCTAAGAATGAATTCAAAACATAAAGTAGTTATAAATATTTTTTTTTATCAAAGATACAAAGTAAAAAAAGAGTACTTCTTCATAGAAGTGCATTCACAAATCCAACTTGTATAAATCCATTGAGATATTAGAAATGGTGCAACGTTAAATAAAACTTTACTTATTACAAAATCTTCAAAATTTTGATCTTATTCCATTAAACTTTTCAAACATAATAATCCTTATCTCTTTTGAACTTGTAAAAGCAAGACTTTGTGAAATTGGTTATGAAGTTGATCTACTTGCATCTTTTAACTACACAACTTCTTGGCATAGATTCTAAAATTCTTTTATATGTGTAGGAATAGTATCTTTATGATTCATATTAGAAATATATAAAATTTCTACTTTTAGAGTATTATCAAGCTTGTAAAGATCTACAATAGTTATAAATCTATTTTTATTTTTGCCAAGTATAGTATCTATGATTTTTCCTTCTATTTTAAAAAAAATTATGAATTCCCAAGTTAAATTAGAGGAGAGTAATATGTAGCTTCTAATATCAAATAAAAATTTCTACAAAAAGAGATGATTTGCTTTCTATAAGAAAAAAATCAATGTTAATTTTTTTTTTTTTTTTTTTTTTTGTTTAAAAGTAGGTAGTCTATAACCTTCAAAATAAAATAATAGAAGTAGAGTAATTCACTCACTTTTAAAACAAGATAAGAATAATAAGTTAATTCTCTTATCAAACTATTAAAGACATGAATCTTAAAGAAAAAAATATTCAATACACTCTTATATTATTCAAAAAGAATAAAAAATCATTCAAAGATGGTAATTAAAATGAGACCAAATTATCTTAAAAATATGAGATCTTTTTAATCCATAGCAACATGAATCCTATTACAATGTAAGACAAAGTAGACCACAATAATAAAAAAAAAATAGGATAAAATATATTCTATTTTCTTTACTACGAGGAAGGATCAAAAGCTATATATGACCAAATGTCCAAATGGCCCTAGCAAGTCCTATTTATACTTTGTTCAATCATCGTCGAACTTTCAAAAATATTCTTAATGATAGATCTCACTTAGATAACCGTCCTAAGCTCTTTTTAGAATATTTTATGATAGGTCCTACTCAAATAACCACCCTAAGTTCTTTTTAGAATATTTTATGATAGGTCCTACTTAAATAACCACCCTAAGTTCTTTCTAAAATGTTCCATAATAGAACTTATATAGTCTACTAATCTAGTTTGAATTTTAGAAACTTTTATAAATTTTTCAAACATGGCTTTAACAATCTATTCTTATGTATCAACAATACAAATATCTTATCTATACCATGTTCCAATTAATTTCATTCTACTAATAGAGAACGTCTTCATTTTTCTTTTGATGGTATCTCCAAATTATTTCTTGGTAATAGATGACATTCTTTGTAGGTTTTCATATTACATTGTGGATAGAATAAACTTTCTAAAAGACTTTATATTGAAGTTATGGATGTCTACTACCATAGAAAAGGTAGTAATACTCCAAAATATTATCCACTTTATACTGTTCTTAATCATCAACTACAACTGGTCATGGTGCTAGTTGTTATTGGTCCAAAAAATGCCTTAGCTCAGTATAAAATTTCTTGAGTTACAAAACATCGAAGACTAGATAGATCCAAATATGTGACAAAAGCTAAAGGCGGTATCGTAATACGTGAAGTCTTGCTTGAGAATGCTCCGAGCACCTGGTTGTAGAAGGAAGAATGGAAATTGCAATAACAAAATCCTAATTCTAATAGAATACTAAAAATGCCCTAATTAGACTATAATAATATTAAGAAAGCTTAATCAAATTCAAAAAAATCTCAAAGAAATTTCAAACAAATAATAAGAATTCTTAAAGAAACATTAAAAAGAACACAAATATCACTCAAATACATCTCAATTCAATCTTAATTTAATTCTAGTTAAAATCCTATTGAACTTCATTCAAACTTTAGGCCAAAACTAATTGAATCTTAAATCCTAAACCAAATCTTAAATCCTAAATCAAATCCTAAATAAACCTTAAACCAAATCCCAACCAAATCCTAAACCAAATCCTAACCAAATCCTAAATCAAACCTTAACCAAATTCTAATCCAAATCCTAAACCCTAAACCAAATCCTAATCTAAATCCTAACTAAACCTTAAATCCTAAATCAAATCCTAACCAAATCCTAAATCCTAAATAAAATCCTAACCAAATCCTAAATCCTAAATAAAATCCTAACCAAATCCTAAACCAAATCCTAATCCAAATCTTGAACCCTAAACCAAACCCTAACTAAATCCTAAACCCTAAATCAAACTTTAATCTAAACCCTAAATCCCAAACCAAATCCTAATAATTCCTACAACAGATTTAAACCTCAATAACTAATGAATAAACTATTAATCTTAACTCAAATTTTTTTCACTTCTAAAAAAATAAGTTAAAAACAAGTACAAAAAAATTGATAAGGATTGGATTTACCAAATTGAAGATAACCTCAAAAATGTGCTCGGGTATTGGCCAGCCTCCTTCTCCAATCTTGATGCCAATCTTCAAGAGCCAATATCTCTCCTTTTCACTATTCGATTGATCTCAAAATTCGCATACACATAGAAAAACAAGTCTAATATCCTCTCACATAATTTTCACTCCAATCCAACCAATAGATTGCAAGAAATCTCAAAAACCCCCACTGGACCTAAAATTCTACTTTCTGAGACCTTGACCCACTTAAACCTCAATATTCCTCAATTCAACTTTTAGATCAAGCTCAAATTCACGACACATATTAAACACAACTATAACCATAAACCCACAAAATTTCACCTATAGATCTATTACAAAACTCTTGAAATCACCCAAAACGTAAATCCTATTTTATTTCATAAAACCCAAGTCATCCAAAACAAACCTTGACTTTGAAAAGCTCTTACAAAGTAATATCAAATCCAAATCACCCAAAATCAATGCTTATAGAAAGCTTGTTCAGTCTGCTATCAAACCTCATTCTTCGATCTCCAAAAGAACCCCGGAGTCGTCGTCGAGACTTGGTTTTGTGCCTTAGGGTCTGATTTCGACCCTGGTTCATAACTCGTCCTCTCCGGGTATCAATATCTAGTTTTTCTAAGTAAATTTTTTTTAGAATTTATTCTTAACTTCCTCCTAAAGATTTATATATCATTTATTTTTCCAATATACCTTATTTTTCCTTACTTATGGTACTACAAAGTAAGTAGAAGTTACCTCTATAAAAGACAACATTGGTACCTTTTAACTTTTCTACCCCTTTGACTATTAATTATATTTCTTAGATAATTTGTTCTAATGCTTTGAACTAAGATCTCTTAAATCACAATAATCTCCACACTCTTTCACCTATTAGTCATGTTACATGAAGACAGTAGTATGCAATATCAAAAATCACTGTAAAAATATAGAAAAGTCTAAGCTACCAAGGTGCCAATTTATAGATTTGAGTTTATGTAGCAAGTAGTAAGTTGGTGTTGGAAAGTAATATGTGATTACCCTCCTAAAAGATCTTATCTTAATAATTAATAGATTAAAGATTGGTGAGTAATTTTACCTTCTAGATTATAAAGACTCTTTTATTGCCTTAAAAAGAACATAAATTGATAATATCAAGTCAAAAGAGATAAATAATTAGCATGGTTGATACAAGGATTAAATTGAGGATAGGTGTCAAGGACAAAGACTCGATGAGGGAAAATATACACCAAAAGGCTATCTCGATATAATAAGTCAAAATATAAACAAGTAGGTATATTAAAAGGAAACTGGAATGGCTATTGCCACAAGACAAGAAACTAAAGACTCTTGAACCTGGACTAGAAGCAAGAAGGAAGTTGACAAGAGTGAAGAAGCCTTCACTCTTGTCTCTATATATACTATCTAACTAGGGGCTACGTGGCGACGTTCTATAGGACCTCCAATATGTGTTGACTTTGTAGGACACATGCCTTGACTTACAAGGCAAGTTTTTCTACGTGTGGGCCACATAGTTAGCTTGATCTTCAAGCTAACAACATGTGTGGCACATGGCCAACTTGTTGACCACGTTTCTAATCCAAAAAGTCAATTAAAGACACCTATGAAGTCAAAGCAGCGTCTAGGAAGTTTCTAGGAAGCTTCTATATTAAATATTATAGAATTAACTTACTTTTATCTACTTTTACTTACTTCTACCTATTTCTATATGTAATTATTAGCTTACATGATTATGGCCGTGACATTACCCCCCCTTCTAGAGACGAGTTCCACGAGGAGCGGTCATCATATGTTGAGGAAATCTATGATGCGACGAATTGTATTCGCCACATACTCTGATCTCTGTTCTCTTCGAAGATGATTGATAGGGCCTCTCAACCATCGGTAGTGTCCCATACCAGGGCGGGAAGACCACCCAGTTATTTGATCATTGTTGAGGCCTTCGTAACTTCCTTCGAATAGAATATTCAGAACATCATGAGGAGTTGTTCCTACCTCTAGCAAAATCACCAAACATCGGGAGTCCCTTCCCAAATCGTGATACCAAACGCGTTGTATCTCACCATCTGTTCGAGGAAGAACATGTCATTCTTGAAGATCTTCATCTCGATTGCGTTGTCTTGAAGGTTGTAACAATCGTAATGTCTCGTCCGGCAGGTCAGCAAACGAAGGTTCTTGAGTTGAATCCGCTGGTTGTTGGCTCTCCATCTAATTAGCGTCACAAATGTAAAGAAGTTACAAACAAGGATAGGAAATTGAATGTTATCTTGCCTCAATCTTGTCTCTTTTATAAGAGAGATTTTCATCTTGGTTTTGATGGATGTCGTTGATGAAAAACTTTAACTTTAGCTGATGCATTTGCTAGATTCCTGGATGGCTCCCATGTGCGCTCACTAATATCATATCCGCGCTAATGAACAAGATATTCCAGCTTATTTTGGCGCCGCCTTGAGTCTAATATCTCTTCCACCTCAAATTCTTCATTATTATCTACTTCTATAGGAGGCGATGGCATTTGTCTTCTTCCTTGTATATCCACTGTCTTATATGGTTCAAGAAGAGATACGTGGAATACAGGATGGATCTTCATTGACTCCGGTAGATGTAACCGATATGCAACTGGGTTGATCTGTTCAGAAACAGAAAAGGGGCCAAGCCTACGATAGTCCAACTTGTCACAAGGTCGAGTAGTCTTGATATTGCGACGAAGTAGCCATACCTTATCACCCACGTTGATTTGTGGTTGCTCTTTACGATATAGATCTGCGTTTATCTTTTGTCGTTCTTGAGCTTCCTTCAATTGTGTCTTCATTATTGCATGTAACTCTGACAACCGATTTGCCATATCTTCTGCTGCAGGATTATCAACTTTTGAAAAATCAAAAGTATCAAGTTGTGGATGATAGCCATAATTGGCAAAAAAAGGTGTTTGTTGCGTGGAAGAATGTACCGTATTATTATAAGCAAACTCTGCCAATGGCAGAAGGGTTGTCCAATCATCTTGTTGGTAGTTGATAGTATACCTTAAATATTGCTCCAAGACTTGGTTTACGCGCTCTGTTTGTCCATCAGTTTGAGGATGGAAAGCCGAAGATAGCTTTATGTCCACTTTTAAAATCTTGAAAAGGGTCTTCCAAAATCTTGACACAAATTGAGTTCCCCTATCCGATATGATATCTTTAGATAATCCATGATAGCGATAGATATTATCAATGAAAAGCTTAGCTGTTTCTTCACCTGTGATAGATTTTGTACATGGCACAAAATGTGCCATCTTGGTGAAACGATCTACTATCACAAATATAGAATCATAAGATCTTGAGCTTAGAAGATCTGTGATGAAATCCATAGAAACAGAAGACCATGGTTGTTCTGGTATAGGTAATGGCTGAAGAAGTCCGTAAGGTCGATGACGAGGAATTTTTGATCTTGAACAAATATCACATGATTGTACAAAGTCTTTGACTGACTTCCACATTTGTGGCCACCAAAAATCTCTTGATATGAGTTCCAAAGTCTTATTATATCCAAAGTGCCCTGCTGCTGGAAAGTCATGACGTGCTTGAAGAACACGTAAAGGTGCTTCTCCTTCTGGAACATATAGGCATCCTTCAAAATATAATAGATTATTCTTGAACTCAAACTTAGAAGGATCATGAGACTTGGAAGAATAATTCTCGATATCATAAACAATAGGGTCTGAGGACATACTGGACTGGATTTGCTTGAGAAAAGTTGAATCAACAGTCAATGTTGATTTCATTGCTCGGAGATGAAATTGCTCCGGTTTCAAGAGGATCGTTCTTTGTTGCTCAAAAACTGCATCTCCTTCTTTTGGTGCAAAATAAGAACGTCTAGATAGGGCATCGGATAAACCTTGTTGTTTTCCTGGCCGATAAGTGATAATGAACTCGAATCTTGACAAAGACATACTCCAACGAGCTTGACGACGATTCAACACGCGTGCTGACATGAAATACTCGAGGTTCTTGTGATCTGTATACACAGTGACTGGACTAGAAGCGCCTTCTAGATAATGACGCCATTCTTGAAAGGAATCCACGATCGCAAGAAGTTCTTTATCGTGGATCTCATAATTGATCTCGGCTGCTGAGAATTTTCTTGAATGAAAAGCTATCGGATGAAGTTTGTCATCTGTTCCCATTTGTGATAAAACTGCACCCAAGGCAAAATCTGATGCATCTGTTTCCATAAAAAATGCCTTGAAAAAGTCAACACGATACAAGACTGGTGCAGAGACAAACGATGTCTTCAAGGCTTCAAATGCTGCTTCCGCTTGTTGATTCCATTGAAATTTATCTTTACTAGTCAAGCGTGTAAGTGGAGCTGCAACTCGTGAGAAATCTTTGATGAAGATCCGATAGTAATTGGCAAATCCCAAGAAACATTGGACATCTCTTACTGTCCTTGGAATCTTCCAATCCATGATTGTTTGGACTTTCTTAGAATCCATCATGAGACCATCATTTGAAATGATGTATCCTAAAAAGTCAACTTGAGTAGTGTGAAATACACACTTTTCCATCTTGGCGTACAATCCTGCATCTCTAAGTTTTTGTAATACTTGACGAACATGTATTTCATGTTCTTCGACGTTCTTAGAATAGATCAGGATATCGTCTAGATAGCAGACGACAAAATTGTCTAAGAATTCACGAAATACATCATTCATGAGATGTTGAAAAGCAGCTGGTGCATTCGTGAGTCCAAAGGGCATGACATTATATTCGAAATGTCCATACCTGGTTCGAAACGTAGTCTTCCATTCATCTCCTTCTTTGATCCGTACTAGATTATATGCTCCTCTTAGATCTATTTTTGTATAGATCTTAGCTTGATTCAATTGGTCAAGGAGTCATGATATCAAAGGTAATGGATACCTGTTCTTGATTGTGATCTTATTGAGTCCTCGATAATCAACACACATTCGTAAAGATCCATCTTTTTTCTTTACGAATAGAATTGGAGCTCCTGCTGGAGATTTTGAATGGCGTATGAAATTCTTCGCTAAATTCTCGTTAATATATGTCTTGAGTTCAGCCATCTCATCTTGCGATAAACTGTAAATTGGTCCAAATGGTGGCTGAGTTCCTTCCTTGAGGTCGATTGAACAATCATATGGACGATGCTCAGGAAGAATATCTGCATTCTTTTTCTCAAAAACGTCTTGATACTCCTGATATTGACTTGGAATGCCACTTGAAGTCTTTACGTTTTCAGAAATAGGTGCAGCATAAATAGCAAAAGTTGATCCTTCTTTTGCTGCGTGTATAAATGCTTTTGCACCTATCAGTACGAGTTTTACTGTACTAGACTTATAATTTTTTACTTGGTTCGTAGAACTATTAATAACGCTTTTGGAAAAGTCAAGTTTACGCGAATTCCAATCTATTCGAGGGTTATATTTTTCTAGCCAGGATAAACCTAAAATAACTGGATTGGACGGAGATTTAATTATGTTAAAAGCTATGTAGCTATCATGACCATCTATTGTTACTTTTATAGGATGAGTTTCATGAGTGACATCTCCAGAAGACAAGGGACGACCATCTATTACTTCTACATGTACTGGTTTAGGTTTCTGTACAAAGGGTATTTTACGACTTTTAACAAATTGTTCATCTAAAAAACATGCTGAGGCTCCCGAATCTAATAAAGCAGAGGCTTTGTAATTCTTAGGTCCTAAATATAAATCTATTATAAAACAAAGAGAGGGTTCTGAGGAGAGGATAGGACCTTCATTAGGAATTGTACAAGGTTCCAGCTGCACGGTCCCTATTGTAGCTGGACGAATCCGTTTTCTGACATGTTGTCTTCTTTGACCGTCGTACCCCTCATTTTATAGTTGCGTCGTTTCTTTGGACAATGTTGAGCAGTGTGCTTAGGTTCTCCGCAATATAAACATAATCCTTCTTGACGACGACGAATCTTTTCTTGCTCAGTTAGAGGTTTAAAACGTACCGCGTCAATTTGCATGTCTTCTACTTCCGAATGTACGTTTGGTAAAGATGTTGATGTTGCCATTGAGTAATAACGTTGAGGTTCCCGTGAATGCTTCTCAGATCGAAATTCAAAAAGTCGATTATCACATTTTACCGCAAAATTGATTGCTTGACTCAAAGTTTGAGGATCAGGTAAGTTGAGCATCAATTTCTTTACTTCGTATTGCAATCCATAAAGAAATTGACTGATGAGTGCAGCATCATCCCACTTGATGTCAATTGCAAGTTGTCGAAATTGTGAAGCATATACTGTTACTGAGCGATTTCCTTATCGTAGAATTCGGATCTTATTTGTTGCAACACGAGTTGCATCGTGTTCACCATACATAGATCGAAACTCCGCCAAAAAAGCTTCCAAATTGTCCAATATTGGATTTCGTTGTTCAAGAAAAGTCGAAAACCACGATAATGCAGAACCAGAAAGTAGAGTGCCAATAAACCTGACTTGTGATCCTGGAATTGGATAGCTTTGCGGTTGAAGTTCAATTGCCAATTGTACTTGATTGATGAACCCTCGAAACTTTGATCTTGTACCATCAAATTTCTCAGGTAAGGCAATTCTTGGTTCTCTAGTGCTTATAGGGTGTTGTACAATTGGAGAAGGAACGTGATTTGTTGTAGATGTTGAAGCAGCTCCGATCATCTCTATATCTCCACTTTCTGCTATTCTTGTTCTTTCCTGTGTTGGTGAATTGAGTTGATGCATCGCAAGCATTAACTCCCTCATTTGCTCTTGCATTTGTGCCATTGCACTCTTCATTTCAACAAGCTCTGCCATAATGACACTAAGAAGAAAAATTTGTTTGATATTGCTCAAGACAAAAGAAAAGAAAGACTTGATAACAAAGAAGATACTAAGAACAATATCAGTTTAGAAGTGGGTAATCCGCAAACTTCTAATACGCTTATGTCTTGTCAAGAGAAAGGGGTAATCCACTCTTACTCAAGAAAAAACAAAGCTCTGATATTGTAAGTGTACTCTTGTCAATCTGTCAAGGACAAAGACTCGATGAGGGAAAATATACACCAAAAGGCTATCTCGATATAATAAGTCAAAATATAAACAAGTAGGTATATTAAAAGGAAACTGGAATGGCTATTGCCACAAGACAAGAAACTAAAGACTCTTGAACCTGGACTAGAAGCAAGAAAGGAGTTGACAAGAGTGAAGAAGCCTTCACTCTTGTCTCTATATATACTATCTAACTAGGGGCTACGTGGCGACGTTCTATAGAACCTCCAATATGTGTTGACTTTGTAGGACACATGCCTTGACTTACAAGGCAAGTTTTTCTACGTGTGGGCCACATAGTTAGTTTGATCTTCAAGTTAACAACATGTGTGGCACATGGCCAACTTGTTGACCACGTTTCTAATCCAAAAAGTCAATTAAAGACACCTATGAAGTCAAAGCAGCGTCTAGGAAGTTTCTAGGAAGCTTCTATATTAAATATTATAGAATTAACTTACTTTTATCTACTTTTACTTACTTCTACCTATTTCTATATGTAATTATTAGCTTACATGATTATGGCCGTGACAATAGGATTGGACTAAAAAATCCCTAGGATAGGTTAAATTGATACTCAAGGGTTGACCATTTGTGTGACAGGGTTGAAATCAGACCTTCAACTACTAAAACAATGACCTAGGACAAAATAGGATTTCATTCAAAGATCAGAGTTTAGGATTCAAGAGCTAGCTTAGAACTTCTTCTTAAGACATAGGATTTATTTTTGTAGAGTTTTTTGGACTTGGCGATTGTTATTCAAAGTGAAGGTTGATATTAGTAACTTGGAATTTATCCAATACAATTAGCGCTAGTACACTTGGCTAGTTTGTAAAATTGGTGTCACATCTATAGTTCAAAATTTGATAATGCTTAGTTGATTAGGTGTGATAAGTAAATATGAAAATTTATAAAAATCTAAGAATTAGATTGAGAGATATATAGATTTTGATACAAGAAAGTATTGGAAGTTAGTAGTTTGGAGTTGGATAGAGTTTCTATAATATTTGAAGATCTGTTACTCAAATCAAAGTAAAATTTAGCAATATATTAGAAGACTTGAAGATCAAGCTATATACCAATTTTGAATTGAAGTTAATAGTTGGTTAAGGAAAATCTTTACTAGAAAATTTGCATCAACTTTCAAGTTGATAGCCAAGTAACATCAATGTGGTTTTTAGGCGTTTATTCACAATTTGTAAGTTGCATTGAGATGAATTCTTATTGAGCACATAAAAGACTTATAGTAGAATTTATGTAAATTTTTTTTCTTGAAGTAGGTGATTAGTTTAGGATTTACAATTTGCTAAAGCTTACTCATTAAGATTAAGGTTTGTAAAGAAAATTCAAAATTACCTAATTATGAAAGTAAAAAGGCAATTGGAATTTATGTATGGTTGAGATTACTAAAGAGATTATTTTTGAGCACTTTGTATTGGATTTAAGTACTTTTGAATTAAAATTCAAATTACATTCTTTTTATAAGGATGAAATTTATTAGGATTTTTAGATACTTATAAAATATAATCTCACCTTCCATAGTCAAATATCTAGTACATTTTTAAATAGAACAATATGTAATACAACAATGCACCATGGCCAAGTAAAGTTGCTTCAAGAATTAGTCTACAAATACAATAATTGTAGTATGATTGTGAGGCGACTGAGGTAAATACATAATAAAATTCTTAGTCACTTACTCCTAATGCATCGTAGATAGTGGAATTGGCTGTAATAGTCTAAGAGATGCTATATTGCATATTTTGTTACATTGGCATGACTTACAAGAGTGCTCAAAAGTTCAAACATTATAATTCAAATTTGCCCAAAATTATGTCTTTGAGACCCATTTTAGAGTCTTCTTATGTTCTAGATGTCTAGATATTAGAATGTCATGTTCTTCTTGAAGTATGCATGTCCAAAGTATAGCATTGTCAAGTATATAAATTTTCTTCTTGAAATAGAGTAAATTTTTACCAAAACTGTAATTTTGTTATTGTACATCGTCCACCTTCAGCTGATCGTTAACCATCTTAAAATAAGCATTTTAATAGATAGCTTCTTTCTATTCTATCTCTTTAATTAGGTTTGAAATGATACTATAAATAGTAAAAACTTCTACCTTGTCCCTCAATTTGGCCCTTAAGTCTGGTCTCTACAATAAGTTATCTAGCACAATATGTTGTTGCCTTTGTTTGTACTCAAGTTGAATGTCAAAAAATTACAACTATTCTTTTCAATGATGGTATCATAATTTCATATTTTTCAGATGCAAATTATATAGCATGGATTAATGGTCAGTCCAAATAGTCACCTGTTTTTTTAATACATAGTATTGCTACATCTTTGTAACATATACAATTATTAATTACTCTCAATCATATATAGAGTAATTATGCTCTGTCTTTTTGAGCTTGGGTGATTCATATACTATAGATTGAAGGACTCTATCAAAATCTCATTGAAGGATTGTTCCAATAGCAAAGTCTAAAGTATTAATATCAAGTGTATAGGAAAGATTGAAATCATATAGTTGAAATATTAAAGCAGTAATGAGTACTTCTTTCAACCTATTAAAGGCTCTGTGCTACTCCAATTTCTATTCAAATGATGCACACTTTTCTAATAAGCATGTCAATGAGGCAACAATAAATGTAAATTGTCAAATAAAATAGCGATAATATCCAATAAGGCCTAAGAATGAACGAACTTCAAAAATATCTTTAGATGTTGGCCAATCTTCTACTGCTTTTATCTTATCTTATTCTATATGCATGCCTTCAGGAGATACCATATGCTCCAAAAAAGTGACCTTTGACTTCCAAAGTTCACACTTTCATTGCTTACAATAGAAGCAACTATCTTGTAGTTGGCATTGTACTTTTTCTAGATGTTGCTTATGTTTTTGAGGAGTTTTATTATATACTAGGATATCATCAATAAAAATAACTACATACTTGTCCAAAAGGTATCAAAACAATTTATTCATATGATCCATGAAGGAGATTGGAAGAATTAGTGAGGCCAAAAGGTAAAATAAGCCATTTGAAATATCCATAGTACATACAAAATGTAATCTTTTTTATATCCTTTCTTACAATAGGTGTCTATCAATAGGTACTCCAAAGGTCTAATTTACTAAAGATGGTTGTATCTCAAAATTTGTCAAGAAAATCATCCATGTATTATTGTGATGTACTTAACTTAAGTGCATCAAAGATATTTAGAAGGTAATTAATTTTACTTATAGAAGGAGGAAGAATATAATGCTAATACATTTATATCTTTGAATAGAATTTAGAATATAAAATTATTATTATTAATGGACTATTTGAGCTTGAAGGTATTATCTATTAGGATAGATATTGGACTCTATAGTAGTTCAAGATGATTATGAGAAGGCAATTAGGAATAAGGATTTTTAGCATCAAAGATTTTAACTTTTTTTTGGAAGGAGGGAGAAGAAAGGATTAGGATCAAAAGAAGTCTAAAAGAGGGATTGCTAGAAATTTTGGAAAAATAGACAAGATTCAAGCCTATTTTGGGATTTTAAAGGCCACTTACAAAACTTTCTTCTTTTTATTCTAAAAATTTGAAAGAAATTAGATTGCATTATTAGTTTTTCAACAAACTATAACATCTAAGAAATAAAGCTATAAAGAGGAAGATTCAAGCAAATTTGTAAAAAGGGCATTGCTAGAGTTTTTAGGCATCAAGAGTTACAATTGGTTTGAGATTTCTATGCAATTTTTTGTATTTTTTTCTTATTTTGAGATTTTATAGAAAGCTAGATTTTATTGTTAGCTTTCCTATAAGATATTTCATATAAGAAGAAGAGATATGAAAAAGGAGATCTAAGAAAATTAATGAGAATAGGAATTTTTGGATTTTTTAGGTAGCAAGATTCAACACTAGTTCAAGGTTTTCTAATACATTATCTGAATTTTTATATTTTTATACTAAAATTTTGAAAGAAATTGGATCTTTTTGTTAATTTTCCAACAAGATATTTCATGCAAGAAGAAGAACTATGATGAGGGATGTTCACATAAATTTGTGAGAAGGCATTTGCTAGAGTTTTTGAGTAGCAAAATTCAAGACTGGTTTGGTATTTTCTATGCCATTTACTAGCTTTTCTTCTTTTTATTCTGTAAATTTAAAAGAAAGTAGATCTCATTGTTAGCTTTTAAATAAGCCTTAGCACATAAGAAGAAGAGTTGTGATGAGGGAGATTCAAGTTAATTTTTAGACAAGGATTTTAAGGGCAACGGCTATAGCAACATTTCAAATTTTTTTCCTCTTTTGTTTGGCTCTCATTTTTTTAAGATTTTTTTTTATGGACTTTGATAATTTGAAGTTTATAACTTGAATTAAGCTCAATGAGCTAAATTTTATCTAGATTAAATTAGTAATAAGTGAATTATAGATATTTTAGTAAGATGAGGTATGGATTTAAGATTTGAGTTAGAAATTGGATACATCTTGGCACAAGAAAGAAATTAGTCTAAATTTTGTACTTAGCCTTTGGCTATCTTTTTATATTTGACTTCATTTTGGCAACATTGTACTTCTTGTAATACACTTACAATTAAGGAACTTGTATTCTTTTGAAGAGACTTGCCTCTTTAACATAAATTTGGTACTTCTATTGAGAGCATTCTTGGGGCAATTAGAAGTATAAGAAGAGCACAATGAAGTTATGGAGCTAGGATAAAAGCTTGGAATATGAAAAAGAATTCAAGAATTGAAGGAAGAAGTGAGAAGATTTTGATAGTCAAAAATGATGGATAATTTTGGAGGGGCTAATATAAGTAGCAATAGAAGAGTACGTGTCAATGATTTACTCTTAGCTTTGAGTATGTTTATGGATAGATAATAAAAGATTTAAGCAAGTGAGAAGGAGGTGACTAAGATATTACTTGGTTTGATTAATAACTATAAGATGTTTAATAGGAAGAACATTAATAAGTTTCTCCAAGCATATGTAGGAAAAATAAAAGTACATCAAGTCCCTGAGAGTCACTATATTCCTAGTTTGGATTGGCATACTTTCTTGAAATTAGAAAGAGAATGAAGGATTTACATAGAAGTAATTTAGAAGCTTATAATTTCTATAAAAGGAGATTGAGAGATAAATTTTATGATGAAGATTTTGATAAAATCACCAAAAAAATAATTTTTAGAGTAGGTTGAGGAACAACTAGGGAGGTCTATAGCCTCCAATAAGTTGCTTAGGAAATTTGAGAGAAAATTCTCTCAACTGCCATCTTCATAGAGATTTTTATTGGATGTAAGGAAGATTGAGCTCTTCTTACAAGTAGAAAATGAAAGATTAGAAGATATATTTTTTTTTCTCTTATTTCATAAGTCTATTAAAGAAGATTTAATTAATAATTGGAAGAAAGTAGAGGATGCAATGTGTGAGCTATAAATCCTCCTTACCTTAATTTAAGAAAAAAAATAACTTCACAATAAGTTTGAAAGATAATAGAGATTAATTATGAGATTACTTTAATGGTTGATTATTTAATCAATCAATTTATAATTATCTAAATAATACCTTCTAAGTAATGGTTACCATTTCATTTAGAACAAGTAATAAAAAACAAAAAAAAAAGGATTAGGAAGTACTAGAAAATAGAAGCAGTTGGATGAGAAAAAAAAAATAGATAGAACAAGCAATTGGATGAAAACAAGTACTACTGGACAAAAATATCATTGTTGTATGGAAACAGGTATAATTGGATGGAAACAATATTTTTGAATAAAAACAGTATAGTTGGATGAAAATAATACTATTAAATGGAAATTATACAATCGGATGGAAATAGGTGCAATTAAATAAAAAAAAAATACAGAGATAAAGCAACAGCAAAAAAAAAAAAAAAAAAAAAAAAAAAAAAAAACTCTCAACTTCAACCCTCATAATTTTTTCATTTCAATTCCAAATTTGATGATTCTTTTATCTAACCTTACTAATTCTCTCTCCTCTACATAATAAATATATCTAACAAGAAAATAATTCCACTAACAATGAGCTCCAATAGGACCAGCAAGGATATGGAACAAACAACCTATAACATTAGTTCATAACAAATAAAAATACTACAATTCTTTGGTGTTTCAATAGACAACCCTTACCAAGGATTCAAACCAAAGATGAGAGAGAGAACAAGGCTTTGACAAGGCCTTATATATCCAAGTCTTCAAGCCATTTATTGGCAATTATCATTGTTGATAACTTATAAGTAAAAACTAATTTAAGAGCCTTCTTACTAGCTAATCCATAAAAGTAGTACAACTTGTCATTAAAAAGTCAACCTACATCTCCCATGATCTCCAACCAATATCTATTTATTGAAAGGACCAATGGTTGGCATCTATTTGCCACAAGGTGATGAAAAATCACCATGGATTTCTTTCAATACATAGGTTTTTAATCCCTAATAATTTAATTAACCTAAACATCTGTAAAATAATTTATTAACTTAAATATATTAACCTTTGGAAGAGATTCTTAAGAAAAAAAACTTGATTTGTTGTCATAGAAGTAATGATTGAAGAGTAGAATAGCTCTCCATCTTCTTCCCTCACCATCACTTGCGGCTTCAAGAGTAGAATAATTCTTTATCTTCTTCCTTTACCATCACGTGTGGCTTCAAGAGTGGAATAATTTTCTATCAATTTCTACCATATCCTGACTATAACTAATTTTATTTTTTTCTAACCTCTAATTTCTCACAATTAACAAATAAATAACATTATATGTTATCAAAATACTAAAAATTAAATAATTAAAATTTTAGTGCATTATTTTGGATTTATACAATGCTAATGGATGAAGACAAAAAGAGATACTTTGAGGCATGAAGCTCTACCAGCTATGATACCAATTATTCTATTAAATTTGATAACATCTATTCCAATCTTAGAAACATGTAAGACTCTTCTCAAAGATATTCTTGAAGAATTGATTAAACACATGAGAGAATTGAGAGTAGAGATGAATGAACTGAAGAAGAGCCAAAGAGCTACATCTTTGTATGTATCTGGGGATCAAAGGAATTTTTAAGAGATGCATGTATTATGATAGTCCTAAGCATGAAAAGAAAGATTTCTCTAATTATGATGAAGACTTAAAAAAAAGAAGTTATCTTCTTTAATGAAGATAGAGTGAGACTTTCTACTATGGGACAATCTTTGGAGCTCAATTTTGGAAGAGGACATATGAAAAAGCTTATAAAAGACTATATAAGAAGAACAAGTGGATTGCATGTGAAAGAAGCTAAGTCTTATCTCATTGAGATAGAGACTGAGAATACAATAGATATCTTGAGGCTATCAATAAAAGCTATAGTTAGAAGAATAGAAGCTATTAGAGGAGCAATAAATTGAGATGATTCAGTTGATGCTATTAGCAATAAAGCCTTCTTTAACGACAATAAGGATTTAGAAGACCAAGATGCTATTATAGAAGAAAAGACAACTAGGTCTTTTCAAGAAGATGTGGTAGAACTCTTCAATAAGAAGAAACTATGAAGGAATAGGGAATCTATTCAAAAAAGAGAAGGATCTTCTCATCTACAAATACAAGCAATATCTTTATTTCAATCAAAGAGTGGAATTGGAGCTCAAGAAAGTAGAGCAAAAGACAAAGAGAAGAAAGGCTCAAATAAGCCTAAAGATAAGGGCCTTCCTATAAGCATCAATTGAATATTGAAAGCTCTATTGATATAAAGGAAATTTTAAAGGAGAGGATTTTTAATGTAAAAATTGAGTTCACCTTGAGCGAGGTACTTGGCATTACAAAGAAGGACTTCCATAAATTTATCATTGATGTTATTAAGAAGAAGAGACAAATGATAGTAGAGGCAATTATGATAAAGGTATTAAACTTCTTTTTTATCAAAGAAGAGGACCAAGAAATAGGAGAAGTCTTCTTCCAATTGTATGTACCTAAATTTGAAGAAATTCCACTTAAAAAGAAGAAATAGGTGAATACTTAAAGCTATGATAGAGGCAAAGATTAAGGAAGAGAAAAAAGCAGCAAAAAGATGGAATATGAAGTAGATATAAGTGAGATAAATGTATCTAATTATACTTTTTATAAGAGGTTTGAGGGTAAGACAATGAGTGCTCAGTTTGCATATTCTTTTTGGATTAGGGCTACCATAAAGGCTTAAGTAAGATTAAGCGATCTCTAAGAGTACAACTTGGTACTTATTGATCATGGATCAGAGATCAACATTATGTCAAGGAAGATTTATAAAATGGAGAAGTGATCCATTGATGTTAACTATGAATGGGTATTGAAGGCCACCAATATTGAGCAAAGTAATTTGTATGGAGTATGTGCAAAAATTAGAATAAGGATTGGAGATGATGAAGTAGAACAATATTTCTTTGTGTAAAACTTTGCTACTTATCCACTCATTTTATGGCAACCTTATATCATAGCTACGAAGATGGAGACTAAATTCTTACATGATAGCTCTCATTATACAAGGATTAAGAAATATACTAGAAAAAAGTTGATATAATTTCTTACAGTAAAACTAGATTATGAATAAAATAAGGATCAATTGAAAGAAGCTCCTTTGAGGACTAATTAAGAATTTTTGGATTTTTAAAGAACACCCATATAGCATAGAAGTACAAGGATGCAAGTAAATCTTTTATCTATATACTCTTCAATGTAAATAGTTTTGAGTGTGGATTTTTGGATTTGACAACTTCAAGGGTTTTAAGGTTTCAAAGAGTTAAAAACTTGGATCATATGTATAAAGATTGAATAAATAAATATGAAAAAAAAATTAAAAAGTTTGATAAAATTTCAAGTAGTAAGTATATTTTAGGTGTTATTAAAGAAGAAGGATTTGAAGATGATTATGTGAAAGTTTTAGAGGGATTGGCTTTTCGTATGGATGGAGATTGAGCTAATATTAGTATTGATCTTCACTCAAAATAAATATATGAAGAGATTTTTGAGTTTTCTAAGTAGCTTGAAGTAGTTGATAGTCATGTAATATTACAAGAAGCTATGGTACATACTAAGTACAAGTCCATGGCGAAGAAAGTGAAGCTTGAGACAACTCAATTGCCTTAAGATACCAAAGCATATATCAAACAAGCTACCATGGAGCTGGGATTGAGGGAGTCAAATAAAATTAGTCACAAATTTATCAATGAGTCTTTGAATAAGATGAAGATTGAAAGATGTGATTTTTTGACTGAAGTGGAGAGAGATGCTCTCCAAACAGGATAAGACTTTTGTCTTTGCATCTAAAAAAATAGTTGTATAGATCCTTGCATAGTAGCATCTATGGTTATTTTTATTATTCTATATGTGCCTTGAGACTTGAAACCTATTCCAATGCCAAAGGCTTTACTTTCTAAGTTGATAGATTTGTTAAAGAAAAAAATTAAGATAGGCATCCTTGAACCATCTATTATAACTTATTCAAATCGATGGTTTACCATGCCAAAGAAGTTTGAGGCACTTGAATACATTCAAGACACACAACCGGCCAATAAGGTGACTATTAAGAATATGGAATCTGAACCAATGATAGATGAAGTAGGAGAAGCTTTTGCATGGCATGCCATTTATTCTAGTAGGAATTTATATTTGAATTATGATCAATTTTAAATTAGCAAAGAAGAGTAGGGGCCTAATCAGTATAAAGACTCTTTTGGATTTAGTGCATTTTTGTACTTTGCTATAAGGTGCAACTAATTTAGTAGCTTATATACAAAATACAATGAATCAAATTTTAAGGAAATTTGTACCAAAGAAGATTATACATTTTTTCAGATGATGTTTCAATCAAAAATTGCAAAGAAGATGCCAAAGAGAAGAGATGATATGCCATTGAGAGTAGTGGATGATTTGGAAACCAAACACAAGATATTAGGTAAATTTCACGATACATTATGGGCTAAAGATAGAAGAGTTTGAGCTACCTATATCAAAATCAAGGAGTGCTATTGGTAGAGGGACTTATACAAGAATGTGGAGGAATTTGTGAGTTCTTGTAAAGAATGCCAATTGCAATCTAAGGTGAAGTATAGAGATGGTTTATACCCTATCTATCTATTTACTATTTATTTTCAATAGGTGATTGATTTAATTGCCATGCCAATGGAATTTTGAGACATGAAGTATTTAATTTTTGCAAAAGATGAATTTTCTAATTATATAAAAAAGAGGGTATTGAAATTAAAGTCTATGGAAGTAGTGTGTCAATTTATTTTGAAATATATTATATGTTCCTATGGGAGCATTAAAAGAATGAGAGCAAATTGGAGTAAGCTTGATATAGCAGAGGCATGTGATTTTTTTACAAGATATGTACTATAATTAAAATTAACTATCTCTTATAACCTCGAAGCTAATGGTAAGAATGAAAGAAGGCACCCTCTAATCATTCAAGCTTTGATCAAGGCATATAGGAGTCAATCAAGGTTATAGCCTAGGCTTTTTACATTTATTTTATGAGTATATAAAACTACTTATAGCTTACTTATTGATTATATGCCAATAGAATTAATGTTGGAGCAAAAGTCCTTAATACTTGTAGAAGAGTCTATTCTTTCTTCGTTGTTTTTGTCTTAGAAAGTTGGCATTGACATGAAGAGATTATTAGAGCTTTGAATTTACCAATTAGAAAGATTGCCTAAGAATCATCAAATTACTATAGAGAGGCTTAAGGTGGCAAGGCTAAACAACAAAGAGAGATTCAATAAAATTCACCAATTAAGGCCTAAGCTAATTAAAGAAGGTGATTGGATTTTAATTTATGATAGTAATTTGATGCATTCTATTCTTTGTAAATTTGTATGGTGTTGATTTAGACCCTATGTGGTGGTTGAAGTATATGAAAATGTAACTTATTCTCTTTGAAAGTTAGATGGGATACCATTGAAGACAAGGATTGGAAGAAAGCAAATTAAAGTCTTCTAACAGTGATATGAGATGAAATACATAGAAGATTTAGATATATTTGACCTTCAATATTTTAATCAATGAATGAAAAGTAATATGGCTTCTAATAACTTTGATTCTGATGATGGAGGTATTGTGATCTAAATCTTTAATAGATATAAGAATATGTGTAGATTTGGAAGGAATAAACATTATGATATATTTAATTTAAATGCATCAAAGATGTTTAGAAGATAATTAGTTTTATCTATAGATAGAAGGAGAATATAATGCTAATACATTTATATATTTGAATAGAGTTTAGAATATGAAATTGTTGACTTGAATGGGTTATTTGAGCTTGAAGGTATTATCTTTTTAGATAGATATTTGGTTCTATAGTGGTTTAAGATGGATATTGAAAGAGGATTAGGAATAAAGATTTTTGATATAAAGGATTTCAATTTTGAAAGGAGGAAAAAAAGGGTTGGAATCAAAAGAAGTGAAAAAGAAGGGTCACTGGAAATTTTGAATGAAAGGATTAGATTCAAGCCTAGTTTGGAGTTTTGAAGGCCACTTACAAAATTTCCATCTTTTTATTTTGAAATTTTGAAGGAAGTTAGATCGTGTTGTTAGCTTTCTAACAAGCTATAGTACACAAGAAATAAAGCTATGAAGAAGGAGATTCAAGAAAATTTGTAAAAAAGGAGGTCTCTAAAACTTTTAGGTGGCAAGATTCAAGAATAATAAGAGATTTCTATGCCATTTTTTTTTTCTTATTTTAAAATTTTAAAAGAAGGTAGATTCCATTATTAGTTTTCCAACAAACTATAGCGTGTAAGAAATAAAGCTATGAAGACGGAGATCTAAGCAGATTTATGAGAAGGAGGTTTCTGGAATTTTTAGGCAATAAGATTCAAGACTGGTTAGGAATTTCTATGTAATTTTTTATATTTTTTTGAGATTTTGTAGAAATATAGATCTCAATTTTAGCTTTCTAAAAAGCTATTTTATACAAGAAGAGGAGCTAAGAAGAGGGAGATCTAACCAAATTTGTAAGAAGGAGGTTGCTAAAGTTTTTGGGTAGCGAGATTCAAGACTAGTTTGAGATTTTCTATTGCATTTCTTGAATTTTTATATTTTTATTCTGAAATTTTGAAGAATGTTTGATCTTGTTATTAGCTTTTCAACAAACTATAGCACACAAAAATAGAGTTGTGGAGAGGGAGATCCAAGCAAATTTGTGAGGAGGAGATTGCTGGAATTTTCAAGCGGCAAGATTCAAGAATGGTTAGGAATTTCTATTCCATTTTTTTTATTTTCTTCTTCTTATTCTAAGATTTTAAAAAAATCTAGATCTTATTATTAGCTTTCTAACAAGATATTTTATGCAAGAAGAAGAGCTATGAAAAGGAAGATTTACATAAATTTGTAGGAAGTCATTTACTAGAGTTTTCAACCAGCAAAATTCAAGTCTATTTTGATATTTTCTATGCCATTTATTGGCTTTTATTCTTTTTATTTTTAGAATTTAAAAGAAGCTAGATCTCATTGTTAGCTTTTTAACAAACCTTAGTACATAAGAAGAAGAGTTGTGACGAGGAGAATCCAAGCTAATTTGTAGACAAGGATTTTGAGGATAGTGGCTATGGCAAGTAGTCAATTTTTTTTCTCTTTGATTTGGCTATTACTTTTTTAAGAATTTTTTTATGGACTTTGATACTTTAAAGTTTATAGCTTTATTTAAGCTCAATAAGCTAAACTTTATCTAAATTATATTAGTAATAAGTGAATTATCGATATTTTAATAAGATGAGGTTTAGATTAGAGATTTGAGTTAGGGATTGGATGCATCTTAGCACAAGAAAGAAATTAGTCTAAGTTTTGTACTTAGCCTTTGGCTATCTTTTTATATTTGACTTCATTTGGATAATATTATCTTTTTTACAACCCACTTACAATCAAAGACCTTGTGTTTTTTTTAGCATGCTTACTTTCTTGATAGTATCAAAGTAGATATGCATTCTTAATAGTCTACTTATTGGAGCCTCAATAGTTAATTTAAAGTCAAAATCCACCATCTTTATTGAGTACAAAGAATACAAGTACTCTCTATAGTAATGTACTTTTTCAAATGAGGTCCTTTTCTAAGAATTTGTCCAATATCTTTTGTAGTTCTTCAAATTCATTTGATGCTAGGCAATAAATTAGTCGAATTGCTAGTTTATTCCTACCCAATAGTTCTATTTGAAATGGAGCACCTGGATCAAGAGGCATGTTACTAAGTAGGTTGGTTAAAAAGACATCTTCATATTCATATATGAGTTGTTCTACCCATTCTATTCCTTTGAATATCTTTTCCACCATTTATGCAAGATTTAAAACCACAATATATACAAGTTGTTTATACTATATTTTTTTTCTTATGAAAGTCATCTCTATGTATAAGTCTTTAGCTACAAATTATTTTTTCTCCTTATTCAATGTGGAGGTATAAAGATTCACCTTGCGTATACCATCTTTGAAACATATTGTCCTTGTTAATCAATTAACTTGTTTATTTTCTACTTCTAATTATAGCATAGCAAGGATAACATTATAATTTAGCTTTTTTACCTTGAACTTCTCTCTTAAGATATAGGTGTCACTCATCCTTAAGGTTTCTTCTTCACATAACTCACTTAATATATTCTCTCAATCAATTACAAGGTATATACTCTTTTCTTTGATTACCTTGATTTTAATTCCTAGTTGGTCAGTAATTTCAATCAAGATGTAATTTTTTGTAGAGCTATAATCCACAAGTACTTGATATGGCTATCTTCTTAGTTGCTCTATTAAATATACTAGTTGACCTTTTTTATAGTTATCCGAGGCTATGCCATTTGTCTTTAAGAATTCTACAGCTATCCCTACTATTGGCCTTTGGTTCTTTTATTGGAGAGTCTTGTTTTCTAACTCCATCTCATTATTAACTTGATGAGACTTGATATTATGAATCCACCTTGATTTATTGATACTTGAATTTTGATGTTTTGGACAACCTTTGATTTTATGGCTTGGCTCTTGATAATAGAAATACAATCTCTTTTGCACTAATATTTGTTGTCTTTGTAATGTCAATGATCCTTATAGGGCATCAATTTCTATTGGCATTAGTTATATTATCATAGTATTAGATAGCGGCATAAGACTTTGTGCTATAGGTTGTGCTCTATAATTTTTGAAATCTATAGCATCGACTCACTTAATAATTCTAATTGCCTCTTCAAATGTTTGTGGATCCCTTAATTCTATCTTTCATTGGACCCTAGGTTTCAATCCTCGTAAAAATCAATCCATTATCTCCGTCTTTGAAACATTGCCAATTTAGAGATATAGAAACTTAAATCAAGAGACATAATCTTCGATCAACTTGGATTATATAAGATTTGCTAATTGATCACATACTATCTTCTCTGCATTGATGGATCAAAACTGATTTTTAAACTTACTCTCAAATTCTTTTCAATCACAAAATCCACATTAAGCTCTATAGCTTTGAATTTGATATTGTCACCAAATAGTTGTCACATCTTTCAAATAGCTAGCTGCATATATAATTCCTTTGATAGCATATATTCTAGATAGTTAAAGATATTATCATATGTTAGAGAGCCATTGGCATACATCTTCTTACTTTGAAGTTCTAAAGTATGTACTAAGCTTATTCAATTTCAACCTACCAAATGTCGACTTTCTTATCCTAAAGGCTTATATTTTCCCTTGCAAAGTAGCATTTTGGCCTAAGAAGTGTTGTATCTAAGCTTCCATTCAAGATTGCTTTGCCATATCTCTCATGCTATAATTTCTTCACTAGATTCCATTATTATAATACCTTCTTTCTTTCCAACTAACTTCTTAAGAATAGCTCATGGTAGCCTCAATATAATATCTAGTATGACTACAACAACTGACCTCAAATTAGACAGTGGCTATTTATACGCTATCAAAAAATAGTCTAACACTTACTCTGATATCAATAAAATGAGATCAAACTATTTCAAAAATCTAAGATCCTTCTAATCCATAGCAACATAAACTCTATTACAATGTATGTCAAAGTAGACTACAAAAAGCGAAAAAAAAAAAAAAAAAAAAAAAAAAAAAAAAAACTAAAACTAAAACTAAAACTAAACTGAACAAGAAGATGCAAACTCAAACTTTACTAAGAGAAAGGATCTAAAGCTATACTTGACTAGTATCCAAATGGATACTAGTCAAGGCCAATCTTATTTATACTTTGTCAAACCATCTTGGATCTTTCTAGAATGTTTTCAATATTAGATCCTACTTAAATAACCACCCTAAGCTCTTTTTAGAATAGTCTATAGTAGGCCCTACTTAAATAACCACCTAAGTTCTTTGTAAAATATTCCATGGTGGATCCTATATAGCCCACTAACCTAATTCCAATTCTAAAAAATTTTATAAACTTTTCAAACATGGCTCTAACTACCTATCTCTATGCATCAATAATACAAATATCTTATTTATATCCCATTATAGTAATATATTAAACTAGAATAGCTATTGCAAAAAATAAAAAGACTATAAAATCTTAAAACAAGACTAAGGACCAAAAAGATGTTGATAAGAGTAAAAAAGATTTTATTCTTACTTCTATATATACTTTCTAATTACGATCTACATAACAATATTCTATATGACCTCCCACACAAGTTGACTTTGTTATATAGATGTCTTAACTTACAAGACAAGTTATTTATATATGAGACACATAGTTAGCTTATTCCACAAGCTATCAACACATGTGATACATGGCTAATTTTTTGTTTAAGTTTTTAGTCTAATAATTAATTATAATTACGTTTAAAGTCAAAGTAACATCTATAAAGCTTCTAAAAAGCTTCTATAAAAGATGTTATGAAATTAATAAACTTTTATCTATTTCTACTTAATTATATAGGTAATTATTAGAATAAATATGTATATTTGTAACACGTATTCAACTTACAAGACACTTATTAAACTTACAAGATAAGATTTTTATATGGTTAGCTTATACCATAAGCTATCAATACTTGCAATATGTGGCAAATTTATTGTCTAAGTTTTTAACCCTACTAATCAACTACAAATACATATAAAGTCAAATCCATATCTATAAAGCTTCTAAGAAGCTTTGTCATAAGATATTATCAAATCTATCTACATTTATCTTCTATTTAACACTTCTTATCTAAGTAAATATGTATGTTTGTACCATTTATATATATTTATATTATTTTTATAAGGCTAATTGAGAAATTTAGCAGTGATTGTAATAACATTTATTATTTTTTAATTAAATTAAAAATATACATAAATAATTTATATTTAATTGATTAAAAATAATAATTTCTTATATTTCTAAAAAGAAATTTTTCTAAAATTATAAAGACATCAGTCAAAATGTTTTTAAGTAAAGAACAAAATAAAGCATTAGAATTTGATTGAGAAATATTTTAAGATTAAATTTTAGCATTATATTTTTATCTATTAAAAATAAATTTTTTATTTAAAAATTATTTCTTTGAAAAAATTAAAATTAAAAAATCAAAATTTTAACTTATTCAACTTAATATCTAAGAATAATATATTAATAAAATAAATTAATAATATAAATTCTTTAAAATGAAATTAAATTAAATTAAATTTTTTAAAAAATAAAATAAAATATTTTATTAAATAATAAATTATTCAACTATATATTTGATTCAATTTTTAAAAAGATTCATATGTGTCTAATAAAAAGTAATTAATGATGTTGAAATGATTCTAATTTGTATATTTTAAAAATTATAAATACTATAATTTCTTTTTTAAAATTATTTGAGTACTTATTTTCAAATAAAAATTATTTAGTTTATAAACATATTATAAATTACAATAGATATGTTTAAAAAATTATCTAATTGACATATAATATAGTATTGGAAGCATTAGACTCACATAGATTGTAGCACTGTGGATGTATGTGATAGTGTGATAACAACACATTAAAATCCCTCTAAAACCTTCTTATATTATATTCTATGCCTTGATAAAGCTTAAAATCCTTAATATAGTGTTAAATAAATTATATATTTATGTTTATATATTTTAGAATATAAAAAATTTATAAATTATTTTATATAAATTAATATTTAGTTTTTTAAAAAATAATAATTAATAAAATTTTATTTTTTAATTTTATTCAAAATAATATGTTATTTTTAAAATTTTAGAAAATAATTTTAAATTATATTTTATGATTTTATGTCTTGTAATTTATAATAATATTAAAAAAACTCCAAATTTATGCCTCCTTATTAATTCAAGTTAAAGATCATATCTTATTTTTACATAGTCTTAGATCGAATTTTTTATTTTAGAAAATTTGGAAAAAAATTGTTTAAATAATGATAGAAATAATAATATGATCTTTTCTTGGAGTTGATTTCAAATTTAGAGATGAATCTGAAATTTTACTTGATTATTTCAACAAAAATATCAAAACAAATATCTTTTTTGTCCATCAAATTTTTTTAACAGTAAATATTAAAATCATTAACATATAATCAAAATCAAAATCTTAAAATAAAATTTTATGTTAGTTATAAAAATAAATTAAGAATATATATATATATATATATATATATATATATATATATATATATATATATATCTTAAAGAATATTTTATAATATTTTATATTTTTTAAAAAATGATATTAATTGTTTCTAAAATTCTTCTTAGAATATTGACTTATATATTCTAAGACATAAAAAGATATCAAATAGATGTTAAAGAATTATTTTAGTCTAATATTATACCTTCAAATCTTTAAAAATAATGATATTTTAATAATTTTACGATTTTTAAAGTAAAGAATCATATTAAAAATTAAAAACTATTTTTGTGAAATTTTACAAAATATTAATTTTATGTTATATAATGTGAGTAAGTATTAAGAATGCAACATCATACAAAGAAAATACTATATTTTTAAAAAGAAGAAAAATACTAAAATATTAAGAACATAATTTTTAATAGGTTATTTATATAAAGATTTATAAGCATTGATACAAAATCATTATACACTTACTACATGTATATGTCTATATATATACATATATAAGAATGTATTATTACAATGTTATAGAACATCACTTCCAAATTTGTGAAGTTAGCACATCATGTTAAGAAAAGAGATACCCAAGTAATAATATTTGTAGGCTAATCAAGGAAAATTCAATATCAACAGAACAATTAGCATTTGCAAAACAATTCACAACAAGTTCAATAATATCTCACCATATCCATGTAAACTTCACATTTTCTACACAATCCTTATGCTGTAAGCACTCTTTGTTTCAAAATCAAATTGAAAGTATATTTTCAAGTGTATACAACCAAGTATCTTTAAAATTCCAAGACTATGCATAACCAAGCATATCAATTGTCACCCTCATTATTGCAATAAAAGATACATCTTTTCTATGTGCATTGTGTCATCTTCATACATTAAAAGATTGATGATTCATTAATACATCCAAATATATATATATATATATATATATATATATATATAATAGTCAAAGTTTATTCTTCTTTCTAAGAAATTGAGAATAATAAAAGACATAATAATAATTCTAACATAATTGGTGAATACTAAGAAAAATTATAATAGATAATCATTTCTGTATTTTTAATTGCAATAATACATCAACAGTGCATATATCACTATTAAAGATAGAATATACAATACTTATATTTTATGGGGATTTAATTATTTTATTAAATATATGATTAAATAGGTTTATATGATTGTTTCTTTAAAAAATAAATCATAGGTATATATATATATATATATATATATATATATATATAATTTTATACAATAAGAGCAAATTATGTATAAAGGTTTGTTAGACATTGTTGAGATTTTACAACTAAGATTTGATTTGCCAACTTCAAATTTACTAGTATTTGCAATCTTTATGGATACAATTCTACTAATTTTTGTTAATTTCCACATGAAATTTACCAAGAGAAAGAAAGAAAGAAAAAAAAAAAAAAAACCTAAAAACCTAAAAACCTAAAAACTTAAAAACCTAAAAACCTAAAAATTATGTAGTCAATACTCCTAGTGATTAGAAAATTTGAGTAGACCAAATATGATCTTTTTTCATAATCAAAAGTCTTTCAAAATAACAAAATTTCTTAGGGATTCTTTTTATAATTTTTTAGATATTCAAGTTACACAAAGAGCAATGACTCTTAATATATGGTGTATTATTTACCTCCCTTTTATGTAGTTTATTCTATTATTCTTCTTCTACTTTACTTTATCAATCTTGGTATAAAATTTTCTTCTACTTTATTTTATCAATCTTGGTATAAAATTGAGAAATTAAATTATTAGTTTTTTCTTAAGTAGCAAAAATTCATATGCACTATAAGAATTGAACAAACAAACAATATTATTAGGTTCAGTTGAATTTGGATTAACCATAAATGAATTAAAAATATTTTATTTAATAAAAATAACATCAAGTAACCAAGGACAAAAAAGTCATAGTTATTTAAATATATATATAGATATATATATATATATATATATATATAGAGAGAGAGAGAGAGAGAGAGAGAGAGAGAGAGAGGGGAAAAAAAAATCCTAAGTGAATATTAGATAATTCCAAATAGACTTTTAGTCTTGCAGTTTGGATGTTGATCTTACTAATATGTTAATGTAGTGAATATTACATAATTCCAAATATTCTTTGAGTCTAGTAGTCCGGGTGCTGATCTTATCATTGTGCTATTGCTTCAGATAACTTATTTTGTATTTCAATTCTTAAATAGTAAAAATAATCAGTGTTCAACAGTTGATTTATTTGTCATATTCTAAGTGATAAGAATTGCTTTCAAGGTTGAAAATTTAAGGCGTTTGCAATACTCTGATGTACTAACTAAGAGAAATGATAAAAGGTAATAGAAGCCTTTGAATTTTTAGGTGCAGAATTAATCCGTTTAATCGCTAGGTATTAACCGAGCCATGGAGCTACTTAATACAATCTTAATTACTTGTGTCTATCTATAGTATGAGGAACCAATGTGTTGCAATGAATAGTCATGTTCAATAAAAGTGTTCCTATAATCCATTGCTTGAAAGACCATGTATTGCAAGAAAACTAGCATGCTGAAGACGGCGACAGACAGATAGTTATAGTAGCGTACGCTTAAAACAGAACATGGATACGAAAATCACACGATAAGCTCACTTCCGTTTATTGAACAAAAACTGAAGGTTGAACGTCGGAACTATCTCATAAAACAGTGTAAAAAATGTAAAAAAATCAGTGTTATTGTTGATGTGCAAAATCAGAGGTCCTCCTATCATTGAAGTTCCTTAGATTCATCTGAAGAAGTTCACTAACGCCGTTCACAAAACTAAACAGGCTGTGGTGGCAAATATTACACACGAGAAAGACGAACTGGGGAGCTAATGTGCAGAAGATAGATCAGTTTTAATGACTGATATTGCATCCTTTTAATCAAACCTTAACATGATCTTAAACTGATCCAGACGTCTCCACCCACACCGTCCATGAGCAATCCTGTTTAAGGAGCGTCCTGCCCTGTTCTCCTTACAGCCATTCGCCCCCCTAACCAGTGCGGTTGTAAGGGAGACGTCCTACCCCTGTTTAAGTAAGTAGCTTCCAAGCGACCAGTAAAGCAGTAATAATGGTATTCTCAGTTTTAACCTAACCAATTCAAATACCACCTGGTACCTGCAGGAACACAATGCACATCAATTTTCCCTGAATGTTTAGCCGACGAAGACAATCTAGGGTTGAAGAAAGTCTTTCAATAGTGATTCCAGATACAGTAGAGAATGCATGACGCAGGAGCTTGAAATCGAGACGTTTCCGTGTGTTGATATAACTGATAGTATTGCAGCAATCATGTGAAATTGAAACTAGCAAAGCTCCACCTCGAGGATATGCGAGAATCATAAAACCCTAAAATGAAGATTTGGAAGAATTCTTAAAACCCAAATGTCAGGACATCAGAAAAAAAATACAAGGCATTTCCTCCACTATGTCGCGAACCCAAGCTCCTTCTAAATCAACCCTCGATATCAAATTTCAACAAGTAGAAAAACCACATATAGTGAGATACAAGGTTTCGGCAACTGCTGAATTGAGATGGGCATTCACAATAACACTAAAGCCCCCATGTGACTCGTCCTAATCGGTTTAAGACCACGAATCAACCTAAAAGCGCCCCAACTGATCACCTCACAAGGGAATTCCCTGGCAACACAAATCCCGAGAAAGGCCGTTGCAACCTTACCGAGCAACCCCTACAGCGATTTTTTATTTTATTTTAAATAAACTCGAATTAGAACCCAAATGGCCCACACAATGTGATCTCCTTAAGGAACATACCGTTGAGAAGTGGAGAATCTAATGGGTGCTAGGGATAGCCTGCCCCATCCCTTGCCGCATCTCTTGCATCTTCTTCATGCGTTGTAGGAAGAGATCGTACTCGCACTTTTCGTAACCGTGCCTCTCGTCCTCGCACTTCCAGGGCAAATAGAAAGTGTCCTGGCGGCATTTGTTCAAAGGGATGAGGAGCTTTGAGCACATGTCCCGGGAGCCAAGCGGCAAGCGGGCTTCCACCATCTCCTCCTGCGTCGCCAAGTACTTCCCCGTGGAGGCCATTTCCGCAGTTTCTCTTACTCCCCACCTCACCTTCCACTCAAACTCTACTACGTCTCTCAATGCTGCGCTACAAATTGTGCTCTAGCAATGACCGTGGTGTCCTTCGACTTCGTCTCTCTTGCAAACATTGGCACCACAGAACCGTTCTCGGCAATCCAACTGATACCC
Organism: Physcomitrium patens; assembly: GCF_059467195.1. Taxonomy (NCBI): domain Eukaryota; kingdom Viridiplantae; phylum Streptophyta; class Bryopsida; order Funariales; family Funariaceae; genus Physcomitrium; species Physcomitrium patens. Next base: position 16,271,644 of record NC_143423.1, read on the forward strand.
CCCACATACCCGGCCTTGTCTCGGCTTCCATCTATGTTAGGGTTCTGGCTTTTAACTTTGAAGAATTGCAGTGCGATGATAGTGTCGAGATCACTCGATGGAGAATGCGTGGCATGTTAGTTGCATCAATTTTAAACAAACACGTTCTTAATAATACTGATAATAGATATCTCAGAAGTGATAAACTTTTTAAGAGGATTATGAACATTTTCAACACATGCATACTTAACCAGTGATAGTAAAATCACAACACTAAAGCACAGAAATATGTTTGAGTAATCAGATCATACTTGAAATTTGCATTTGGAACGTCAATTTCCAACGTGATATACTACATGGTTCATACTTGAAGTTAATGAACACAATGTATTCATATATGTGGTTTTAAATTGATGGTAAGGATAAACCACGAGTCGCATGTAGTGCATGTACCTATTAGATGTTGATCAAATTGTGCAGTGTAAATGCCACTAATGAAAAGCATATAGTACTAAGGCAAACCATTGCACTGATATTGTTATGCATTTTATTAGGCATAAATGAACACATGACAATGTTATGAATATTCCAAAAGTCCACATCTTGTAGGTTTCATGAGTTAATCACATCAATCACAACCGCAACAGATGATTCATTTTCACACAAAATCAAACTACCACCTTGGACTTGCCTAACAAAGGTGGTGTGTAACAAATGTACTTCCAATATCCCACAAAGCCATAGTTCAAACATGCTAGAATGTAACAAGTGCATACACATACTGATCAATAACACAAGTGTATACACATACATGATTTCAATTGCACCAATAAAATTTACATTAGTTACATATCAAAAATCTTTCACTTGGAAACAAACGGTGGTTGAAGCCTTCTGCTGCATTATCTAAGTCGGCCTGTAGCATTGTAAGAGAACTCTGCTGCAACGGCATTCACTGTATCAGCTCTTGTGCGAGAATTGCAAAAGAAATGAGAGATGAGCACAAATTCACTCACCTGATCATTGAGTTTCCTGCAGCCATAGCTACTGCTTCAGCAGAATTCATTGAAGAGGAAACACATTCCAAAAAATAAAGTTCACATACCGAGTTTGACAGTAGTCAGGAGCGAAAACAAACTATTGACACTATCACCTCTTGATTTCCAATGTGCTCCAGCTTAAACCAGGGAAGCAAACGCCCACGGTCAAATATCAATTTGCATCGAAAAAATCGAAATTAGGCTGTAAAAGCAGCATCAAAGATAAATGAGCTCCAAAACTTCCAATGATGTCTGCATATCCCTGTGCGTTTCCTCGTCAACGGAACGGAGAGCTCCGCAAACGTGCCAGGCACCTCGACGGTAGACAACAGAGGCAGCCAATACGATATCTCAGTCTCTATATACGTTCATTGGAACGATTGAATTTGAATACAAGGAAGAGTAGGTGTGAGAACTCCATTGGTGCATCAACATAGGAAATCCTTACCTCGGAGGTAGTGCCAGGTAAAAGGGCCAATTCGTATGCTAGGGTTACTCAATGCCGCCAATAAACGAGACGAGAAAGAATCAGCGATACTGTTGTCGTGCGCTTCGATGGACGAAGGATTCATACCAGCGAAACCGAGCAAGAGAAATTCATGTTATGAAATCAAAAGCACCACCAGCACCACCAGCAGCGCCACCCACACAGTGCTGAGGTTCATCGTCAGGAATCAAACTCCGAGGACACATTCTGCTACATCCGACCTCGGGGGCCATCTCCAACTCAAAAATTGTCTGATCCCAGTACCCCTTCTCCATGCTAGCAAGCATTCAAACCTTGTTCGAACTAATCCGAAATTGCATCCATCAAGAATTCCCGCAGCGATTCAGAAACGCGGCATCCAGAGCAAGACCGACATGTGGAGCAACCGCAGGCCCATGCACACGTCCGAGGGAGACGCAGACTGCATCATGGACAGGAAATCGGCGGAGGTGAGCAGCAGAAGCGGGGTGAGGAGGAATCGCAGCAGCAACATGGTGAATGCTGGGCAGCATGGTATGGCCTGGCATGGCCTGGTGAGGAGTATGAGGTCTGCCACTGCAGCTTGGCAGGCTGCGAGAAAAAACCAAACCCTAGAATCACACTGGCTCCATCCATCGTGCTCTCGCCAAAAACTCCCCTCGTGTCTTTCTGTTCGTTGCCATATTCGTCGTCGTCCTGTTATATCATTCATGATTTTACGGGAAAATAATATTAATAATAATAACAACAACAACAATAATCATCATACAATATCATGTGGTTTTAAAACTAAACATTTTCTGTTTTTAGAATGCTGTAGATATGATATTTTGTTGTACTCCAATTAGTATTGTGTTAAAATGTTATTTTAAAATTTTGAAGATAATTCTTTCATAATGTCAAGAGAAAATACCATCTTCATTATTTGGTCTTCATTTATAATATTTTCTCCCCCCCCCCCATGTTCCTTTGGCATTATTAAAAATAATTCAAAATATTTTCAAAAATTTGTTGGAAGATAATGAATGTCAAAGAAGATAAGAGACCTTGGCAAGAAGATGACATAAGTTGGAGTATGACAAGTAACCTTGGTTGAAGACATCAAAGGTTGAAAGACAACAAAAATTCCTCGAATGAAAGGAATTACAAGATTCAAAGATTAATAAGTGCCTTCATTCATCTACAAAACTAGGAAATTAAATAACTTGGCTTTATAGTGACTATATTATAATATTATCTCTCATATAACTTTTCATTAGTTCTTTTTCTTGATCACCTTGTACTTGTGCTTTACATTGCATATCACTCACGAATATCTTTCTACATATCATCAAAGCATATGTTAATAGTTACATCAATAGGCAAATTGTAAGTTGGTTATAGCAATGACAAACAACAAATCTAGATATATAAGAACTGAATCCTCAATAGTGTAGATAAAATCACAAACTCCAACAATGAATATATTAAAAATATATATATTAGGTTTAAATGTAAATATTCACACTTTAATTCTAGAAACTTATCACTTAATAAGAATAAAAATTTATGAATCATGGGCACTCAAAATAAAGAATATCCTCATGAAAAATAACCTTTATAATTTTTGAATTAGTACACAAAATCTTAGTATGAGCAAAATAAAGAAATGTGACAAATAGTATGCCTTAAATGTCATCAATAACAACATAACAAGTGACGTAGCATTAAAACTATTGAAACATTATTTGGAGTCATATGAATGTTGGATGTCATTGAAATCTTAGCACTATTCAAATTATACAACGTGGCAAATATTGTTGATATAAAATTCTTCAGAATTTGAAAAACAAGCAATGTAGATGTCTATCTAATCAACATGAAGGAAACAATAAACAAGATAGAAAAAAAATATGTGGAATTATCAAAAAAAGTAATTGTGTATAATATATTGATTTTTTTCTTTTTTTCTTTAAATTACAACAAGCTTAAACAAATAATATTGAATAAGAAAAAAATTACCTTTGTACTTAGAATCTTTCTTGGAGGTGATAATAAAGATTTAGAATTAAAAATGTTAGAAGAACAAAGTAATTTGAAAATGAAATCAAGATATTTATCACAAAAATGGGGGATCTTAAAAATAAGATGTACAAGAAAGAGCATCATAAGAAAAATATAAGAAGTCAAGTATATAATATCAAAGAAAATTAATCAAATAATATTATTTTTATTAAGATTAATTTATGGAAGAAAAAACATATGGAGACCAAAGATATGCTTTATAAATCACAAAAAAATATTTAGCAAAAATAAACAATATTAATATACAAAGCTAATCATTAAAATAGTATTTAGATTTTAAAATGACCAATAATATTATCTTCATCAATACCTAGTAAAATCATTAAAATCACCTTGATAGAAGATCAAACATTTGATATAACAAAAGTTGGCAATGTTGCAATCTGCAAGCCAAGTAGAAAAATACAAAATATTACTTATGTTTTATACTCCCCAAGTATATTAAAGAATCTTATTTTAGTTGATTTTTTAGGAATTGAAGGAATTACACTAAACTTTGACAAAAATAAATGCATACTTAAAGACAAAATTAAAAAAATTATTGACTACTATACAAGAAGATATCTCTAATAAACTTTATAAATAAAAAAGAAATATAATGAGGGATTGCTTAGAGATCTTATAGTCTACACAACAACAATGCAGCTTTAAAAAAGTCATATAGTCTAAAAAATAATGTATAAATTAAAAAAGAATTCAAATGCCGTTCTTTTGCACTAATACATTAAGCACTTTCATCCTCAAGGGCTATGTCAAATATTAAGCTCATTAATTGTAAAAAGATTGTCTAATATATTAATAGTAGATTTTAGTAATTTAACTTATTTTTTAGAAAAGTAAAGACAAAAGAAAATTCTAAAAATGAGGACTTCTAAAATAATTGATATTCTTCAACTATTCTATTTTGATGAAGCAAGGCCATTTTAACTCAAATCTTTTAAATAAGCATTATATTATGTTATATTTATTGATAACTTTTCAAAGAAGACATACATGCATTTCATTTTTTTAGCAAGGAACAAAGTCTTCTTTAAGTTTCAAAAATTTTACAAACAAGTAGAAAAGATTACAAGAAAAAAAGATACATATCTCAAGAACTAACAACAATGGATAGAATAATTCAAGAGAATTTAACATTTAATGTGTAAATTATAGAACTCAAAGACAATTATTTCAACTATATATTTCACATTATAATAGAGTATCAAAAAAATTACATATTATTGAATATTTTTTAGTATTTTTTTACTAAAAATAATCTTTTCAATAACATGTGAACTAAAGCAATTTGTATTACATACAATATTATTAAGCTATTTACCTCAAAGTTATCTTTTAAGAAGACTCTCAAAAAATTTATTTTAAAACAAAAATCTAAAATGTATAAGCTATGTATTTTTAGTACAATATTACATGTCCATCAAGCAATACCACAAAGGAGCAAATGAAAACTTAGAAGCTTATCATATATTTACTTAAGTCTTAATAACCACATATCATGGATATACATAATTACTTAAATAAGAAGTATTAGGTAGAGGATAAATGTAGGTACATTTGATAATATCTTGACATAAAGCTTCATATACTCAAATTTGATATTAGATATATGTGTAGTTGATTCATGGATTGAAAACTTGGCAAACAATTTGGCCACATGGCATACTTATTAGTGGCTTATATTATAAGTTGATCATGTGAGGCACATGTAAGAAACTTCTCTTTTAAGTTAGACACATGTCTTATAGATTGGATATGTGTCGAAAGTCATATAATATATTGCTATATAGCTTTTAATTAAATAATATATATAGAGGTAAAAGTAAAGTCTTTTTTTGCTCTTATCAATATTTTTTTGTCTTTATTCTTATTTTAAGAGATTTTATTTTTCTTGTCTTTGGCTATAGACATTATCGTTTTAATATTATACTACTTATGAGTGAATATTTATTCTTTTTTATTGACTCAAGAATATATTAAAAATTTGATTCTTTGAGATTCATGTCCTTGACAATTTGACAAGAATATTAATTCATTCTTTTTCTTTTTTTAAAAAAAATAGTAAATTATTTCACCTCTTTTATTGTATTTTAAAGATTTTAGAAGAATATGAATTTTATATTTATTTTATATTATATTAGAGATACAAAATTATAAGCCAAGATAAAGAAGTATATATTTTATACAATTCAAATTGACTTTTTAAGATAGATCATTTCAAATGATAGCCTTATTATAGATTCTAACAAAGTTCAAACTATCATAGATTCAAAGATTCTTATTATAAAATAATAAGAAATATTTTATATTTTATAGGATATATAAATTATTATGAAATCTTTATTAATTTTTTTTCAAGTTGTAAATTTATTTAATTATTTAACTTGTAAAGACAAACTTGAATGGACAAAAGAAATAGATACATTATTTGAAGTTTTAAAGAAATCTTTTACTTTTGGACCAATCTTGTATTGTGTTGGCTTTTTCAACGCATTTTTTATTGAATTAAATGCATCAGAATTTATTTTAAATAATGTATTGTCTCAAATGAGAGTAGATGACAAATTTCACTCAATAGTTTTTTATTTAAAAAATATTTTAGCAACCAAGATCAACTATAAGATCCAAAATAAAGAACTTCTTTTGATTGGAGATTTATTTCAATAATGGCATCATTATCTAAAAGATGCTTCAAATTTGATAATTGTTTATATAAATTTCAATAATTTTGAATATTTTATGCCAATATGTGTATTAAATTGTTGTCAAGTCTATTGCAACATCTCTTTATCAAGATGCCAATTCAAATTCATATATTGGCCAAAAAAATAACAAGATTTGACAAACATCTTTTTTAGACATTTTTATCTTTTAACAAAGGCAAAAAATGAAACTTTAGATCAATAATAAATGATTTTTTTGAAGCTAAAGTACTTTTATCTTTAAGCAATGAAACCAATATTGATTGTTGATTCAATTTTTTTAAGTAATTTTAATTAAGTATATCTTCATATTCTCTTATTTATGATATTAAAAATAATCTATTTAAATCTTATGATACTTCCAAATTTGAGTTTAAAAATAACCTATTTTATTTCAAGAGATACTAATATATTCTAAAAAGTGAAGCACAATTATGTATTCTTCAAACTTATCACAACTTCCCAATTATATGATTTTTTAGATACAACAAGACTTTATAGCTTATATCAAAGTATTTTTGGTGGCGTCAATTATAAAAGACTTTGAAAGACTTTGTACAATCATATAATATTTTTTTAAGATTGAAAATTCTTTATCATTGATCAAATTGACTTCTTCAACCATTATCAATATTAAAATAATTTTAATCTTTTATATTTATAGATTTTATCATTGATCTTCTTATCTCAAATTCTTATGATTCTATATTCATGATAATAGATTGTTTTACCAAGATGATATATTTTATACTATATATAATATCTTTCACATATAAATAAACAATAAAAAAAATTAACAATATTTATTGCTATCATGGAATGCCAAGAAATATTATATTAGATAAATAAATTCAATTTTTATTAAGATTTTAAAAAATCATTTTCAAAATTTTGAAGGTAGACATAAAACTAACTTTGGCTTTTTAGCTTCAAATTGATGGATAAATATAATAGATGAATCAAGTTTTGAAATAATATTTGAGATATATGATTAGCTACCATCAAGATGATTGAATAATTATTTTTTCTTTTATAAAATTTATCTATAATAATTTAATATACTCTTCTATTAAACAAACACATTTCTATAGAAATTATAGTTATCATATACAAATTAATACTTTTGACTTTCTAAAATTAAGTAATCATATAGCAAAAGATTTAGTAATTTTTTTATTAGAGCTATATACAACAATGAAGGCACAATTAAAAGAAGCTCTAAAATAACAAAAATCAATACAAATGTCGATCATAAGAAACAACGTGAATTCTATATCATCAATAAGATATAGTCACTTTATTATAATATCAATATTACTTAATTTTATAATAAGTTAGATTATTCTAGGCTTAAACCATTTTATATTTGTGAATAAATTATTTCAGTTGCTTATTATTTACACATATCAAAGACTGTAAAGATCCATCATGTATTCTATGTATTTTTTCATAAGTGTTAAGGAAAAGAACTTGATAGAAAAAAATAAACAAGTGAAAATTTTCTCAAAGAAAGATAAAAAAATAGAAATAACTAAATATATACATATTAAAAAAGAAATTGGAATGGCTATTGCCAAAAGACAAGAAAACTAGAGACCCTTGAAACTAAACTAGAAGCAAGAAAGGAGTTGATAAGAGTGAAGAAGGCTTCACTCTTACCTCTATATATACTATCTACCTAGGGGCTACATGGCGATGTTCTATAGGACCTTCAAAAATGTGTTGACTTTGTACAACATGTATCTTAACTTGTAAGGCAAGTTTTCTATGTGGACACCACATAGTTAGCTTGTTTCACAAGCTACTAACATGTGTGGTATGTGGTTAACTTGTTGACCAAGTTTTTAACCTACGAATCAAGTATAAATATATATAAAGTCAAAGCAGCATCTATGGAGCTTCTAGGAAGCTTTTCTAGAAGATATTATGAAATTAATCTATTTTTACATACTTCTACCTATTCATATCTCTTAGGTAACAATTACAGTAAATATATGTCCATGACATTATTCTCCCTTCTAGAGATGAGTTCTACGAGGAGCAGAGATCACATGTCCAGGAAGTCTAAGATGCAGCAAATTATATTTGTCACATACTCTGATCTTTATTCTCTTCGAAGATCATTGATAGGGCCTTTCAACCATCAACAAAGTTCCATACCATGGCAAGAAGACCACCAAGTTATTTGATGTTGTTGTGGCCTTCATAACTTCTTTTAAATAAAACATTTGGAATACTGTCAAGAGTTGTTCCTACTTCTAGTAAAATCACCAAACCTTGGGAGTCCCTTCAAAGGTCGTGATACCAAATATGTTGTATCTTGCCATTTATTCAAGGAAGAATATGTCGTTCTTAAGGATCTTCATCTTGATTACATCGTCTTGAAATTTGTGACAATCATAATGTCTTATCTGGCAGGTTAGCAAATAAAGGCTCTTAAATTGAATCCACAGATTATTCATTCTCTATTTTTTTAGCATCAAAACTACAAAGAAGCTACAAACAAGGATTGAAAGTAGAATGTTATCTTGTTTAGATCTTGTTACTTTTATAAAGAAGATTTTCATCTTGATTTTGATGGATGTCATTGATAAAAAGCATCCACCACCTTTTTTGCATTCGTAAGATTTTTTACTGGCTCCCATGTGGGTTCACTAATATCTGTCATAGACATACTCATATAAGCCAGTAATTACATATATAAATAGGTAGAAATAAATAAAAATAGATAAAAATAAGTTAATTCTATAATATTTAATATGAAAGCTTCATAGAAGCTTCATAGATATTGTTTTGACTTCATAAGTATCTTTAATTGACTTTTTGGATTAGAAACGTGGTCAACAAGTTGGCCTTGTGCCACACATATTGTTAGCTTGAAGACCAAGCTAATTATATGGCCCACATATAGAAAAACTTGTCTTGTAAGTCAAGACATGTGTGCTACAAAGTCAACACATATTGGAGGTCCAATAGAACGTCGCCATGTAATCCCTAAGTAGATAATATATATAGAAACAAGAGTGAAGCCTTCTTCACTCTTGTCAACTCCTTTCTTGCTTCCAATCTAGTTCCAAGGGTCTCTAGTTTCTTTGTCTTTTGGCAATAGCCATTCCAATTTCTCTTCCAATATACATAATTATTTATTTATATTTTGTTATCTTTCTTTTAGTGAAGGCTCACTTTTCTGAATTACTTTTTCATCGAGTTCTTGTCCTTGACAGATTACAGGAGTACACCTACAATATCAGAGCTTTGTCTAATTTGGATTAAGAGTGGATTACTCCTTTTTTTTGATAAGATATAAGCATATTAGAAGTTGCAAATTACCCTCTTCTAAACTGATATTGTCCTTAGTATTTTCTTTGTTCTCAAGTCCTCTCTTCTATTTATCTTAAGTGATATTAGACATCTTCTCTTTTCTAAGTGTTATCATGGCAGAACTTGCTGAAATGAAGAGTGCAATGGCACAAATATAAGAGCAATTGAGGGAGTTAATGCTTGCGATGCATCAATTCAATTTACTACCACAAGGAACAACAAGATTGGCAGGAAGTGAAGATACAGAAATGGTTGGAGCTACTTCAACATCTACACCAAATCATGTCCTTTCTCTTATGGTGGAACGCCCTTCCAGTGTTACAGAACCAAGAATTGCCCTATCCAAGAAGTTTAATGGCACCAAATCCAAGTTAGAGGATTTATCAATCAAGTGCAACTTGTGATTGAACTTCAACTCCAAAGCTATCCAACTCCAAGATTGCAAGTTAAATTCATTGGTACGCTTCTTTCAACTTTAGCACTATCGTAGTTTTCATCTTTTCTTGAACGATGAGATCCAATATTAGATAAACTAGAAACTTTTCAGGTGGAGTTTTGATCCATGTATGGAGAACATGATGCAATTTGTGTTGCAACCAATAAGATCCGTATTTTATGACAAGACAATCGATCAGTAACGTTATATGCTTCACAACTTTGACAACTTATAATTGATATCAAGTAGGATGATACTGCACTTATTAGCCAATTTCTCTACGGATTACAATATGAGGTAAAAAAAAATTAATGTTCAACTTACTTGATCCTCAAACATTGAGTCAAGCAATTGACTTTGCTATGAAGTGCGACAATCGTCTTTTTGAATTTCGATCTGAGAACCATACAAGTAGACCTCAATGTTACTATAATTCAATGGCAACACTAATGCCTCTTCAACACATACATTCAAAAGTAGAGGATATGCAAATTGATGCAATACGTTTCAAACTTCTTACTGAGCAAGAAAATACTCGTCATTGTCAAGAAGGATTATGTTTATATTATGGAGAACCAAAACACACTGCTCAACATTGTCCAAAGAAATGATGCAACTACAAAATAAGAAGTATGGCTATGAAAAAAGACAATATGTCAGAAAACGAGTTTGTTCACCTATAATAGAGACCGTGCCGCTGGAATCTTGCACAACATCTACTAAAGGTCCTATTCTCTCCTCAGAGCCCTCTCCTTGTTTTACATTAAGTATTATTTTAGGACCTAAATATTACAAAGCCTCTGCCTTGTTAGATTCAGGGGCCTCAGCATATTTCTTAGATGAAGAATTTATCAAAAGACATTGCATATCTTTAGTAAAGAAAACTAAACCTGTTCATGTAGAAGTCATAGATGGTCGTCCATTGTCTTTTGGAGATATTACTCATTAAACCCTTTCTTTTGAAGTAATAATCAATGGTCATAATAGCTTTATAGTATTTAATATTATTAGATCTCCCTCTAATCTAGTCATTTTAGGTTTATCGTGGTTAAAAAAATACAAACCTCAAATAGATTGGATTTTTCAAATTCATACTTTCTCTAAAAGTATAACTAACAGTGTAATTAATCAAGTAGAGAGTCATAAGTCCAGTTCAATTAAACCCGTGTTTACAGGTGCAAAAGCTTTTTTGCATGTTGCTATGAAAGAATCACTATATATTATTTATGCCACACCTATTTTTATTAGTGGAAAGACTTCAAGTAGCATTCCAAGCCAATATCAAGAATTTCAAGATGTATTTGAAAAAAAAAATGCGGATACACTCTCACAACATCGTTCCTATGATTGCTCAATTGACCTTCAAGAAGGAGCACAACCGCCATTTGGACCAATCTACAGTTTATAACAAAATGAGTTGATTGAACTCAAGAAGTATATTGAAGAAAATCTAGCCAAAAATTTCATATGTCATTCTAAATCTCCGACAAGAGCTCCAATTCTATTTGTGAAGAAAAAAGATGGATCATTGCAGATGTGTGTTGATTATTGAGGACCCAACAAGATTACCATCAAAAACAGGTATCTACTACCTTTAATATTTGGACTTCTTGATCAGCTAAGATCTATACAAAAATAGATCTCCGGGGAGCATACAATCTAGTATGCATCAAAGAAAGAGATGAATGGAAGACTACGTTTCGAACTAGGTATGGACATTTTGAATATATCATGCCTTTTTGACTTACAAATGCACCAGCAGCTTTTCAACATCTAATGAGTGATGTTTTTCGAGAGTTTTTGGACGATTTTGTGGTCTATTATCTAGATGACATCTTGATCTATTTTAAGAATCCAGAAGAACATGAACTTCATGTTCGTCATGTGTTACAAAAATTAAGAGATAGAGGACTATATGCCAAGATAAAAAAGTGTGTATTCCACACTACTCAAGTCGATTTCTTAGGTTACATCATTTCAAATGATGGACTTATGATGGATCCTAAGAAAGTTCAAGCTATTATAGATTGGAAGATCCCAAAAACGGTAAGAGATGTCCAATGTTTTTTGGGATTTGCCAACTACTATCGGATCTTCATCAAAGATTTCTCTCGAGTTGCAGCTCCACTTACACGTTTGACTTGTAAAGACAAACTCCAATCGAATCAAGAAGCGGAAGTTGTTTTTGAATCTTTGAAGACAGTGTTTGTTTTTGCACCAATCTTGTATCATGTTGATTTTTCCAAAGCATTCTTTATGGAAACAGATGCATCAGACTTTGCTCTGGGTGCGATTTTGTCACAAATGGGAACAGATGACAAACTTCATCTTGTAGTCTTTCATTCAAGAAAATTCTTAGCAACAAAAATCAATTATGAGATCCATGACAAAGAACTTCTTACAATTGTGGATTCTTTTGAAGAATAGCATCATCATCTAGAAGGTGCTTCCAATCCAGTCACTATATATACGGATCACATGAACCTCGAGTATTTTATGTCAATACGTGTATTAAATCGTCGTGAAGCTCATTGGAGTCTATCTTTATCAAGATTCAAGTTCATCATCACTTATCGGCTAGGAAAATAACAAGGTTTGTCCGATGCCTTGTCTAGACATTCTTATCTTGCACCAAAAGATGGAGATGAAGCTTTTGAGCAACAAAGAACAGTTCTCTTGAAGTCGGAGCAATTTCATCTTTGAGCAATAAAATCAAAATTGACTGTTAATTTAACTTTTTTTGAGCAAGTCCAATTAAGTATGTCTTCAGACCGTCTTGTTCATGATATCAAGAATAATTCTTCTAAATCTCATGATCCTTCTAAATTCGAGTTCAAGAATAACCTACTCTATTTTGAAGGACGCTTATATGTTCCAGAAGGAGAAGCACGTTTACGTATTCTTCAAGCTCGTCACGACTTCTCAGCAGCAGTACATTTTGGATACAATAAGACTTTGGAGCTGATATCTAAGGATTTTTGGTGGCCTCAAATGTGGAAGGCAGTCAAAGATTTTGTACAATCATGTGATGTTTGCTCAAGATCAAAAACTCCTCGTCATTGACCTTTTGGACTTCTTCAGCCATTACCCATTCCAAAACAACCATGGTCTTTTGTTTCTATGGACTTCATCACGGATCTTCCAATCTCAGATTTTTATGACTCTATATTCGTGATAGTAGATCATTTTACGAAGATGGCACATTTTGTACTATGTACAAAATCTATCACACGTGAAGAAAAAGCTAAGCTCTTTCTTTGACAATATCTATCGCTATCATGGATTATCCAAGGATATTCTATCAGATAGGGGAACTCAATTTGTATTAAGATTTTGGCGGACTCTTTTCAAGATTCTAAAAGTGGATATAAAACTATCTTCGGTATTCCATCCTCGAACTGATGGATAAACAGAGCATGTTAATCAAGTTTTGGAGCAATATTTAAGATGTACCATTAACTACCAACAAGATGATTAGACAACTCTTCTGCCATTGGCAGAGTTTGCTTATAATAATACAGTACATTCTTCTACAAAAAAAACACCTTTCTTTGCTAATTATGGTTATCATCCATGACTTAATACTTTTGACTTTGCAAAAGTTGATAATCTTGCTACGAAAGATTTGGAAATTCATTTGTCAGAGCTACATGCAATGATGAAGGCGCAATTAAAAGAGGCTCAAGAACAATAAAAGGTCATTTCAGATGTTTATTAAAAGGAATAACCACCATTCCACTTGGGTGATAAGATATGGCTACTTCATCGTAATATCAAGACCACTCATTCTTGTGACAAGTTGGACTATCGAAGGCTGGAACCATTGTCTATTTCTGCACAAATCAACCCAGTTGCATATCATTTACATCTACCAGAGTCAATGAAAATCCATCTAGTATTCCACGCATCTCTTCTTGAACCATATAAGATAGCGGACATACCAAAAAGACGACAAGTTCTACCTCCTCCTACAGAAGTGGACAATAATGAAGAGTTTGAAGTAGAAGAAGTCTTAGATTCAAGGCGGCGCCGTAAGAAATTCAAATATCTTGTCCATTGGTGCGGATATGATATTAATGAATGCACATGGGAGCCAATAAAGAATCTTGTAAATACAACAAAAGCGGTGGAGGCATTTCATCGACGACATCTATCAAAATCAAGATGAAAACCTTCTTTATAAAAGAAACAACATCTAGGAAAGATAATATTCTACTTTCAATCTTTGTTTGTAGCTTCTTTGTAGTTGTAACGCTCAAGAGATGAAGAACCAACAACCAGCGGATTCGACTCAAGAGCCTTTATTTGTTGACCTGTCGGATGAGACATTACAATTGTCACAACCTTCAAGACGATGCAATCGAGATGAAGATCTTTAAGAACAACATGTTCTTCCTCAAATAGATGGCGAGATACAACGCGTTTGATATCACAACTTGAGAAGGGACTCCCAATGTTTCCTGATTTTGCTAGAAGTAGGAACAACTCTTGATGATGTTCCAAATATTCTATTCAAAGGAAGTTATGAAGGCCTCAACAATGATCAATAACTGGGTGATCTTTCCACCCTGGTATGAGACACTATCGATGGTTGAGAGGCCCTATCAATCATCTTCAAAGAGAACAAAGATCAGAGTATGTGGCGAATACAATTTATCGCATTAAAGATTTTCTCAACATATGATGACCGCTCCTCGTAGAACTCGTCCCTAGATGGAGGGATAATGTCATGGACATATTCATATAAGCCAGTAATTACATATACAAATAGGTAGAAATAAGTAAAAATAGATAAAAATAAGTTAATTCTATAGTATTTGATATGAAAGCTTCCTAGAAGCTTCATAGACACTGCTTTGACTTCATAGGTATCTTTAATTGATTTTTTGGATTAGAAACATGGTCAACAAGTTGGCCTTCTGCCACACATGTTGTTAGCTTGAAGACCAAGCTAATTATGTGGTCCACACATAGAAAAACTTGCCTTGTAAGTCAAGGCATGTGTCCTACAAAGTCAACACATATTGGAGGTCCTATAGAATGTCGCCATGTAGCCCCTAGTTAGATAGTATATATAGAGACAAGAGTGAAGCCTTCTTCACTCTTGTCAATTCCTTTCTTGCTTCCAGTCTAGTTTCAAGGGTCTCTAGTTTTCTTGTCTTTTCATTATTATACACTTCTATAGGAGGAAGTGGAGCTTGACTTCTTTTTGATATGTCCACTATCTTCTATCGTGCAAGAAGAGACATGTGGAATATTGGATGGATTTTTATTGACTCTGGTAGATGTAAACAATATATAACTGGATTGATTTGTGCAAAAATAGAAAATGGTCCAAGCCTTCAATAGTCTAACTTGTCACAAGGACGAGTGGTCTTGATATTGTGCTAAAGTAACCATACCTTGTCACCCATGTGAAATGGTGGTTGTTTCTTTCAATAGACATCCATATTGATCTTTTGTTGTTCTTGAGCTTCTTTTAACTATGTTGTCATTGTTGCATATAGCTCTGACAAATGGTTTGCCAAATCTTTTGCCATAGGATTATCAGCTTTTAAAAAGTCAAAAGTATCAAGTCATGGATGATAACCATAATTAGCAAAGAAAGGTATTTGTTTTGTAGAAAAATGTATCGTATTATAATAAAAAAAAAAAAAACTCTACCAATGGCAAAAAGTTCTCCAATCAACTTGTTAGTAGTTGATAGTACATCTTAAATACTACTCCAAAACTTGATTAACATGTTATGTTTGTCCATCAATTTCATGATAGAATGCCAAAGATAGTTTTATATCCACTTTTAGAATCTTAAAAAGAGTTTGCCAAAATCTTAATACAAACTGAGTTCTCCTACTTGATATAATATCATTCGATGATCCATAATAGTGATAGATATTGTCAAGAAAGAGCTTAGCTGTTTCTTCACCTATGATAGATTTTGTACATAGTACAAAATATGCCATCTTGGTAAAACGATCTACTATCATGAATATAGAGTCATAAGAACTTGAGATTAGAAGATCCGTGATGAAATTCATAGAAATAGAAGACCACGGTGTCAAGGACAAGAACTCAATGAAAAAGCAATTCAAACAAGTGAGCCTTCACTCAAAGAAAGATAAAAAAATATAAATAAATAAGTATGTATATTGAAAGAGAAATTGGAATAGCTATTGCCAAAAGACAAGAAAACTAGAGACCCTTGAAACTAGACTGGAAGCAAGAAAGGAATTGACAAGAGTGAAGAAGGCTTCACTCTTGTCTCTATATATACTATCTAACTAGAGGCTACATGGCGACATTCTATAGGACCTCCAATATGTGTTGACTTTGTAGGACACATGCCTTGACTTACAAGGCAAGTTTTTCTACGTGTGGGCCACATAATTAGCTTGGTCTTCAAGCTAACAACATGTGTGGTACATGGCCAACTTTTTGACCACGTTTCTAATCCAAAAAGTCAATTAAAGACATCTATGAAGTCAAAGTAGTGTCTATGAAGCTTCTAGGAAGCTTTCATATCAAATACTATAGAATTAACTTATTTTTACCTACTTTTACTTACTTCTACCTATTTATATATGTAATTACTAGCTTACATGAGTAGGTCCGTGACACATGGTTGTTCTGGAATGGATAATGGTTAAAGAAGTCCATATGATTGATGATGAGGAGTTTTTGATCTTGAGCAAATATCACAAGATTGTAGAAAATCTTTGACTACCTTCCACATTTGAGGCCACTAAAAATTTCTAGATATTAGTTCTAAAGTTTTATTATACCCAAAATGTCTTGCTATTGGAAAGTCATGATGAGCTTAAAAAACACGTAATTGAGCTTCATCTTTTGGAACATATAGGTGTCCCTCAAAATATAATAGATTGTACTTGAATTCAAACTTGGAAGTATCATGAGACTTTGAAAGATTTCCCTTAATATCGCAAATAAGAGGATCAGAAGACATATTTGACTAAACTTGCTTAATAAAAGTTGAATCAACAGTTAGTATTGATTTCATTGCTCAAAGATGAAGATGCTCTTGCTTCAAGAAATTTGTCCATTGCTGATTAAAAGTAGCATCTCCTTCTTTTGCTACAAGATGAGATTGTCTAAAAAGTGCATCTAAAAAACCTTGTTGTTTTCTAGATCAATAAGTGATCTTGAATTTGAATCGTGACAAAGACATACTCCAACGAGCTTGGCGACAATTCAAAATACGTGATGACATAAAATATTCAAGGTTCTTATGATCCATATATATGGTGACTAGACTAGGAGCACGTTCTAGATAGTGGCGCCATTCTTGAAACAAATCCACGATTGCAAGAAGTTCTTTGTTGTGGATCTTGTAGTTAATCTTGGTTGTTAAAAATGTTTTAGAATGAAAAGCTACTAGGTGAAGTTTATCATCTATTTCCATTTGTGACAATATGGCATCCAAAGCAAAGTCTGATGCGTTTGTTTTCATAAAAAAATGGCTTAAAAAAATCATCGCTATACAAGATTCGTACAAAAATAAAGATTATCTTCAAAACTTCAAATGCTACTTTTGCTTCTTGATTCTATTGAAGTTTGTCTTTATAAGACAAATGTGTAAGTGGAGCTCCAACTTGAGAGAAGTCTTTGATGAAGATCCGACAGTAGTTAGCAAATCCCAAAAAGCATTGGACATCTTTTACCATTTTTGGGATCTTCCAATCCATAATAGCTTGAACTTTCTTAGGATCTATCATAAGTCTATCATTTGAAATGATGTATCCTAAAAAGTCAACTTGAATAGTATAAAATATACTCTTTTCTATCTTAGTATAAAATCTCGCATCTCTTAATTTTTGTAATACACGACAAATATGAAGTTCATGTTCTTTTGTGTTCTTAGTATAGATTAAGATATCATCTAGGTAACAGACAACAAAATCATCTATAAACCCCCAAAAGACATCATTTATTAGATGTTGGAATGTTGTTGGTGCATTTGTAAGTCCAAAAGGCATGACATTGTATTCAAAATGTCCATACCTTATTCAAAACGCAGTCTTCTATTCATCTCTTTTTTTAATGTGTATCAGATTGTATCCTCCTCGTAGATCTATTTTTTTATAGATCTTAGTTTGATACAACTGATCACGGAGTCCAAATATCAAAGGTAGCATGTACCTGTTCTTGATGGTGATTTTATTGAGTCCTCAATAATTGACACACATCCGCAATGATCCATCTTTTTTCTTTACAAATAAAATTAAAGCTCTTGCTAGAGATTTGGAATGGCACATGAAGTTCTTGGCCAGATTCTCTTCAATATACTTGTTGAGTTCAGCCAACTCATTTTATGATAAATTGTAGATTGATCCAAATGGTGGTTGTGCTCCTTCTTGAAGGTCAACTGAGTAGTCATAGGAATGATGTTTCGGAAGAATATTCACATTCTTCTTCTCAAATACATCTTGAAAATCTTGATATTGGCTTAAAATGCCACTTAAAGTCTTTCTACGAGTAGAAACAGGTGCAACATAAATGACACAAGGTGATCCTTCTTTTGCAACATGCAAAAAAGCTCTTGCACCTACAAATACAAGTTTAATTATACTAGATTTATGATTTACTTGATTAATTATACTCTTAGTTATACTTTTAAAAAAGTCAAGACTACGAGAAGTCCAATCTATTTTAGGATTATATTTTTTTAGCCATGATAAATCTAAAATGACTTGATTAGAAGGAGATTTAATAATATTAAAGATTACAAAGCTACTATGACCATTAGTTGCTACTTCTATAAGAAAGATTTCATGAGTAGCATCTCTTGAAGACAATGGATGACCATCTATGACTTCTACATGAACATGTTTAGTTTTCTTCACTAAAAGTATGCTATGTCTTTTAGAAAATTCTTCATCTAAAAAAGATGCTAAGGCTCCTAAATCTAACAAGGCAGAGGCTTTGTGATGTTTAGGTCTTCAAATAATATTTATTGTAAAACAAGGAGAGGGTTCTGAGAAGAGAATAGGACCTTTACTAGGTGTTGTATAAGGTTCCAGCTGCATGGTTCCTATTGTAGCTAAACAAACTCGTTTTCCAACATACTATCTTCTTTGATAGCCATACTCCTCATTTTATGGTTGTGTGGCTTCTTTGAGTAATGTTGAGCAGTGTACTTAGGTTCTCCACAATATAAGTACCATCCTTCTTGACGATAATATGTCTTTTCTTGCTCAATAAGAGGTTTGAAATGTACCACATCAATTTGTATATCCTCTACTTTTGAATGTATGTGTTGAAGAGATATTGGAGTTGCCATTGAATTATAATAACGTTGAGGTCCACTTGTACGATTCTCAGATCAAAATTTAAAAAGACGATTGTCGCACTTCATAGCAAACTCAATTGCTTGACTCAATATTTGAGGATTAGGTAAGTTGAGCATTAATTTTTTATTTCATATTGTAATCTATAGAGAAATTTGCTATCAAGTGCAACATCATCTTACTTGATATCAGTTACAAGTTGTCAAAACTAAGAAATATACAATGTTACTGATCAATTGCCTTCTCGTAAAATATGGATCTTACTGGTTGTGACACAAATTGTATCATATTCTCCATACATGGATCGAAACTCCGCCAAAAAAACCTCCAGATTATCCAATATTGAATCTCGTCATTCAAAAAAAAATGAAAACCATGATAATGTTGAACTTGAAAGAAGCGTATCAATAAATCTAATTTACAATCCTAAAATTGGATAGCTTTGGGATTGAAGTTCAATCACAAGTTGTACTTGATTGATAAATCCTCTAAACTTTAATCTAATGCCATCAAATTTCTCAAATAGGACAATTCTTGGTTTTCTAATACTGAAAGGGTGTTCCACTATAGCAGAAAGAATATGATTTAGTACAGATGTTGAAGCAACTCCAATCATTTCTATATCTTCACTTCCTGCTAATCTTGTTGTTCCTTGTGGTGGTAAATTGAATTGATGGATTGCAAGCATTAACTCCCTCAATTGCTCTTACATTTGTGCCATTACACTCTTTATTTCAGCAAGTTCTGTCATAATAACACTTAGAAAAGAAAAGATGTTTAATATTGCTCAAGATTAATAGAAGAGAGGACTTAAAAACAAAGAAAATAGTAAGAACAATATCAGTTTAGAAGAGGGTAATTTGCAACTTCTAATACACTTATGTCTTATCAAGAGAAAGGGATAATCTATTCTTAATCAAGATTAGACAAAGCTCTGATATTGTAAGTGTGTTCTTGTCAATCTGTCAAAGACAGGAATTTGATAAAAACAAATAAAGAAGTGAGACTTTTTTCAAAAAAAGATGACAAAATAGAAATAACTAAATATTTATATTAAGAAAGAAAGTGGAATGGCTATTGTCAAAAGACAAGAAAATTAGAGACCTTTGAAACTAGACTAGAGTAAGAAAAAATTTGATAAAAATAAAGAAGGCTTCATTCTTACCTTTATATATATTATCTATTTAGGAGCTACATGGCGACGTTCTGTAGGACCTCCAAAAATGTGTTGACTTTATACAATACTTATCTTAAATTGCAAGGCAAGTATTATATGTAGGCGCCACATAGTTAGTTTGTTCTACAAGCTACCAACATGTGTGGCAAGTGGTTAACTTGATGGCCAAGTTTTTAACCTACCAATCAAGTATAAATACTTGTAAAATCAAAGCAGCATCTATGAAGCTTCTAGGAAGCTTTTCTAGAAGATATTATGAAATTAATCTACTTTTACATACTTCTACCTATTCATATCATATAGGTAATAATTACAATAAATATATATCCATGACAATAAGTCATATAATATAATGGATATATCAAGAAAAAGACAAATGTCAACCTCTTCTATAGAAATAAACAATAATCAAGAATTTGAGATTGAAGAAGACTTTAGCTCAAGGCAGTGCGAAAATAATTTAGAAAATCTTGTAAATTGATATGGATATGATATTAATAAATGTATATAGAAGCTATGTAAAAATCTTGTAAATGCACAAAAGAAGGTTGATACTTTTTATCAACAATATCCATCAAAACCAAGATGACAAGTCAAAAAATTATTATTATAAAATAAACAAAGTTTAGTAGAAATTAGATTTTATTTTTAATCTGTATTTGTGATATTTTTAAATTTATAATGCTAATATGATAAAGAAATAATAACAAATTTATTTAACTCAAGAACTATTACTTATTGAATTACCTAATGACACATTAAAATTATTACAACCTTAAAAAAGACATAGTAAAAATAAAGATCTTTTAAAATGATATGTTCTTTTTTAAATAGATTATAAAATTCAAATTTTTGATATCACAGCCTTAGAAGAGACTCCCAATACTTGGTGATATTATTAGAGATAGAAACTATTCTTCATGGTGTTTTAAATATTTTAATTAAAAGAAGTTATGAAGCCTCCAATAATAATCAAATATCAAGGTAGTCTTTATGCCTTAGTAAAAGACACTATCAATAATTGAAATGATCCATTAACTATCTTTGAATGGAACAAAGATCAAAGTATATAGCAAATATAATTTGTTGCATTTCATATTTTTTCTACATGTGATTATAGCTTCTTGTGGAACTTTTTCCTAAAAGGAGAAATAATATCATAGACATATATAATTATCTAGATAAGAAGTATTAAGTAGAAAGTAAATGAAAGTAAATTTGTTAATATCTTATGGAATAGCTTTATAGAAGCTTCGTAGATGCAATTTTGACTTTAGACATGTTTGTAATTAATTAATAAGTTAAAAATTTGGCCAATAAGTTGGATACATGTTGCATATGTTGGCAACTTATTTTACAATTTTGTCACATATTGTACATGTTGATCACTTATTTTATAAGTTGGCCATATAACATATATATGTCAAATAATCTATAGAATGTTGTCACATAGCTCTTTAGTTAAATAGTACATATGGATGCAAGATTAAAACCTTCTTTATTCTTATCAATATTTTTTTTATATTTCTAACTTAATGCAAGAATATTTATTCTCTTTGTATTTGGAAATAGCCATTTTAGTTTTTGTCTTATATCTATCTTTGGTTTATTTATTTTTTTCTCTATAAGTGATATAAGAGTATATTGCTTCTTTAAATTTTTTTACAATTCATGTCTTTGATAGTAAAAACTTTACTTAAATTTTTAACCATTTAAGATTGCAAATAAAGATATAAAATAAAAAAAAATTAAAAAAAAAAAATCACAATATATAAATTAATACCCTATTGCCATTACATTACAATATAGTTGCATCATTTAGTACAACCCTTTTAAAAAGAAAGATAGAAGAATAAATTTATTCTTCAATTTTATTAAGTTGGAGTCCGAAGCATCAAGTGCTTCTTAAAATTTGCAATATAGATAGTTTTATAAATCTTTTTAGTTTTTTCAAATCAACTTGAGGCAATTTTGATCCATACATGCATGTGCATCCATCATATATTGTCAGAAGAATTGGCAAGCTTAAAGGAGCAAGGTTTCACCTATATACATCTAAAGTATGTAATTATGAAATTATAATTGAATTCTACTCTCAAAACTATCTTCACCTATCACACAACATCTTCACCTTTAATTATAAATGGTCTTCTATTTGATTTTAAAAAGTGATATAAAAAACAATACATGTATAATTAAAAATTAAGAATTACAAATCATATATTTAAAGCTATCAAGCTATTTTTTAAGTATTTTTTTAATATAATACTTTAATTATTAATTTTTCTAAATTTAATTTGAATTAACTAATACATAAATATAAACATATATAATTATTTATAGATTTCTAATATATTATTCTAGCATTATATAATCTTAGGTCATAAACATAAACATATGTAATTATTTATGTCATATTTACTTAGAATAAAGCTTACAAAAACATAAAAATATAGATTTACAAACTTTAAAATACTAAAAAAAAATAATTTAAATGCATTAAAATTTGATTAAATATTTTTAAAATTACAAATTTTATAATTTAAAAAATTATTCATCTATAAATTCAATTTTATGAATAAAATGTGAAAACATTTGAAGTACAACAAAGTAATATCTTTGTTAAAATAGCTTGTAGACAGGTATATCTTTGGTCATTGCAAGCTTTATTCTAAGTCAATCATTTAGTGAAGCAGACAGAAGTCCAACAAATGGCATTTATTAATTCATAACTAATTCAATTTATTTTATTCAAAGCCAATAGTGCAATAGAATTTTTATAGGTATGATGAATTTTGTTGACAAACAAATTCTCAAACATAGTAAAAAAGATAAGGCCTTAGAAAGCTCGAAGCAACTCAAACATATCAAATGACTTTCCAGTTTGGTTCCTCATAAAGAAATAAACAACCACTCTAAATGACGCCTTAAAATGATTCATGCAAGGAGTTGAACAAGATACAAATGAGGTGCCAAAAAATAGGCAACATAGAATCAAGAAACCACGTCTTTAGCAAATGATGTGTTCAACATACTGTGATGCAATGTTTCACATGTACAAATTTGAAGCATGTAATAATAGTAAAATTGTAATTGAGTTGTTGAATCAATTAGAACACAACTATAACCACCTCCTCATCCTAAAGTGTTTTCGTAGACAGACGTAATTCTAATATCATAATTTATATACATAATTCAATTGAGAATTCAAGTAGTATTAAATATGCAATAAAGCCATCGACACCCTGAACCTACAAAACCACTCACAGAATCGAGCCAATTACAAGCCACAACCCTATTCACACATAAATCCACATTGCGACAATTGTCGCTCGAGGCTTCGGCCGCGAGCTTGTGCTGTGCACAGTCGAAAATTGGGTGGCGATGCTGGTTGCGATGGTGTGCTGGTGGTTTGGATTTGCGTCGTCTTCTACAGGTGTTCAGTAATCTTAGTTGGGTCCCGAAGTTCTCTTGCGATCGGTACGAATTTGTTGAAAAGTTAAATTCTTTCACTTGCGTCTCAAAAGCTGCGGTTCGTTGTTTGTGTTTTTTAGGTTGCGAGGATTGCTAGATTGTTGTTCAAGGCTTCGGAACCGCTTGCAGTCGACAAGATTGTGGGAGCTTTTAGCGTGCAAGAGTAGTTTTGGAATTAGGGTTGTGTGGGGAATGCAGGGTAGGGGTTGAATAAGGAGAGTGGAGTGATGTGGCGATGGAGAGCGAGGGGGAGTTTCTCGCGGATGCTCCACAATGGACCTGACACGTTGGAGGAGCTGGTGGAGCGTCATGTTGTCAAGGGAGGGAAAAACGTTTCTAGCGCTGGGTTGACGACGTCACGACGTGAAGCACTAGCGCTGTATCGCGAGATTCTGCGCACCACGCGACTCTTCACGTGGACGAATGAACATGGCGTGCCCTGGTATTTATACTCCTCATCAGTTCATTGGGAATAAGGATTTCATAAGCGTAGAGGAATTCTCGCACTAGGTTAGAAGAGAAGCTTTTATCGAGGTTTAGGGCTTTGCTACATCGCATTACTGGTGAGATAGAATCTGGAATTTTTTTTTGATATGGCATGTGCCAGTGGTTCAGGTCGGTGTTTCAGCTGTGTTTGCATTAGGTTTATACCAAGAAACATCTGGTGCAAGAGAAGTTATGTTCGGTTCTTGTTTGTGATACCAGGAGAGATCTCCTGCGGGACAGTACACGGCTGGAATTTGAGCAAGCGAGATATGAGACGGATCCTGAAGTTGTGAGTTTCATCAGATTATAACAACTTATTCAGTTTCAAATTTAATGGGTGGGAGGAGAGGTTTCCCGTTGATATACAATTTGTTCATGCGACCTTGTATGAAACTCTTTGTGACATTAACAATTGGCGCTTCCACGCATTTGGATTGCAACAGCTTGAAATCCAGAGACCAACAAATTTGTCTATTCCGAGTGTATCGAAGGATAACTGACAAATGTTTACCATGTGATGCAGATAGCCAGGTTGCTTGTTGTGGGAAGGGACGCAGTTCAAGCTGCCATTGAGAAGGTGTTGTGCTTTTCTTATGTATTTCTCTTTATTGTCAGCGATTATTGCTCTGTCTGAAGTGGGTGGTTTCCAAAGGAGGTTTCCAAAGTATGTTGAAGAATCTCGCTCTAGCCTTAGCAAGTCTCTATCTAATTTGGGCTCTACATTGGGTACTAGATGCGTGGCCTCGTAATTTCTAACGTCGTCATTCACATACCTGATCATTTGTCTGTGAGAGGTTACCTAACTAGATCGAATTCGTTGTTGCTGCTTGGGCCAGTTTTCTGTGAAAGCAGAGGAGTTGATCAAGAAAGAAACTGCACCAAATTCGAATCCGCGCCCAGATAGGTGGGATTAGTTAGTTTACATCAAAACGTGAATGATCTTGTGCATAATAGGGAAATTTCATGTAAGACACTCGGCATATTGTCTTTGTCTTTGTCTATTGTATTGATGTGCTCGGTGTTTGATCTTCCGAATATGAAGTCATTTTTTCAGAAGATTCGTTGATTTAGCGAAGAGTGCATGAATTTCATTTGGTACTGAATGAAAACATGTTGAAAGTTTATCCATCTCGCATGAATTTCGGCGATTTATACTGTGTAATTACGCTGAAATAGTTCAAGTTTGTGGCCCCAACTCTGCAACTGTCAGGCTTCCGAGTGTGTGGTCAATGCTAAGTGATCTAACTATTGGGATGAAACATTGCATCAAACAAGTTATTGAAGCATGCCTGAGGCTACAAAAAGATGGTTAGAATATGCAAGTTGCGTAGAAATAAATATCGAGGATGTAGTTTGTAGTAGAGCTTGTAGGATTTGACCTTTGTTTTATGGCTTTGCTTCATTCACAACTCTTAATGAACAAGGAAGAATTTCATGTAAGGACTGCGGCTGCCTGCCACTATCAATTCAACTTGAAAATTTGTCATCTACCCTGGAATTTACAGGGAAGTGGGTATGGACCTTGGAATGGCATTTAATATATTTATTAGACACTGCTTATTTTATATAAACATTGACATTCAAAAAGTATGGGTCTTCCAAAACGCAATATTTTAATGAATGTTATATCTGAAATAGACTTGAAGTGATTACTTGGTAGAAATTTATTCAAACTGTCTTTTGCTCAAACTTCTACACTAAAAAGAAGGGGAATGTTAAATAGACCCAAGTTTTTATTAAATTGACCCACCCATCTTAACCATCATCCTATCTTAACCATGAAGAAAAAAAAAAATGGCCTCTAAATTCATTTCTCTACTACTAGATTTGCAACCTATAAAAACCAACCACATTCATCATGATTACTATATTCTTCATCAAGAGTGGGTCTATTTAATACTCCCTAAAAAAAAGTGGTATATTAGAGAAGAATAACCTTTTTTAATTTATTATTTAATACTAGTATCTTTCATCAATTCTTTTTAGATTTCTTGTATTGTGACAATGATTAATAAATTCCATAAAAATTCTTCAAAATAAAAGGTACTTTTTAATATTATTTGTATGTTTTTGACAATATGGAGAAAATGATTTTTTTTTTGTATATTACTATTTTTATTTTTTCCTTTTATGATGGTAAAATTATATGTTTGCATCATAAAGTACTTTGAGATGTAAAAATATATATATATATATATATATATATATATATCTGTGCACATACACATAATTGCAGATATTTTTCCATATAAATAAGATAGTCTAATGTATAGTAGTAATACCAATAGAACAAGTTGGTTCTTAATTTTAAACTACTAGTTGCATGATATTGGTGGCTATTATATTTAGTAGTCAAAGAATTTTATCATTATTAAAGCAATGATAATATTGTTGAAGATTGTAATATAGCAATAGTGTTTTATTAAATAATCTATGTTGCTATAGTTAAAAAATAACTTGATAAGTTTTAGTTGTAAATTTACAAATTCATAAACTACAATTAGAATTTATGGTTTTATAATCTTAAATTTGATATTATTAGTAGATTGTATTAAGACAATTCTAAAATGATAAAGTTAAAAATAACTTATCTAAATCATCTATTCATAATTAAATATGTTTGTATGTCTTATTTATAACTAAGCTATTAAATTTTTATAAATAGTAATAATTTTATAGTAAATCATTTAGAGAGGTAATAATATAAGTAAAAAAAATATATTATTCTAGTAGTACAAAGTTATCATGTTTTTATTTTTTATTTTTTATTAAGAATATAATATAATTATGTAGATTTCTAAAATTAAATTATTTGATTTATTTTAAATTAATTTAATATTTAATTATTATTAGTTACAAATTAGATAATAGGTTGATAATTATGCAATTCTATTTTGATGAAAAAAATATTATTATTGATGAAAATTAATAATTGAATGCATTTTGAATGAAATAAATAGCTAATCATAAAGGCATCAAAAAAAATAATTTTTTGTTCATTTTTATTTATAATTTAGAATTTACAATTTTTTTTTCTATTAAGTACATTTTTTTGGTAAAATAAAAATAAAAACTACATTGGATAAAATTGATTCTAAATGTAATTAAAGATTAACTAATATTATCCAAAAAAACCAACAACCAAAAAATATGGTTATTGTTAATGTATGACTATATGTTGTGATATGAAATATATAATTAAATAATAATAATAATAATAATAATAATAATTGCAGTAATTAAAAATTAAAAATCACAAATTTAAATCTTTTATGATTTTCAAATGTTAGTATATGTAAAATATTATTACATCAAAAAGAATATATAAAATTGTTTATGTATGTAAATCATATAATTGTAAAATTTCCCAAAATATTAGATATAATATTTTTTCACTTGTGCCTCTTTTTTTACTAGAATCTTGGTAATAGCTATAGTCATAATTATTAATGATATGACAAGGACTTCAATACATCTAGTCCAATTTTGTAGAAACAATGACTATTTGATTAGAGAATTAAATGAAACAATTACTATTGTAGTAGCTCTTGTTTCTTTCTCAATAAGTCATACTCAAGATTTATTTTTTGACAAAGTAATGTATTTAAAGAAGAAAACAAAAATTTAGATAAAACATAATATTATTCATAGCATAGTTTATAACAATCAAGTCTACAAAATCGCAAAATCCTTGTACATGTTAGAACATGTGTACATATACGAAATTTTTTTAATAAAAATATCAATGAGATCAACAAAAGATTTGTATCTCTGTTTTGCAATATTACCTTACAATATAATTTTGCTTAAAAAAATAATGTTCTTAAATTGATTCACTGATGCAAATGTTTTTGTAATCACACAAGGCAAAATATTGTACTTGTAACATCCTGCCTCTACGGTAATACAATCTATTACAACATAGGCTTAATTTTTTATTTTCAATACAACTATCCAACGAGTTTCATTAAAGCGCTTTATAAAAGGAATAATAAACAGAATAAATGGATGAACAGAATAAAGAGATGAAAACGACAACAACGATGAAATGGTTTCTTCATCCTCGAACCCAGTCCGAAGCTGGCAGGTTTTGGTCCGAACCTGGAGGTTCGGAATCTCCCGGAAAACCTAAACCTGCCGCTGTTGCTCAGGATCGGTCTTTTCCAACACACAGTTGTCGAGGCCTGCGTCCGGAGCAGAGGAGCGAGACTCTACCGCAATCCAGCCATCATGAAGTTCTCTCCGCGTAAGTCTTGAATGCCTGAATTTGTGTTTCAACGCGGTCACTGGAGAGTGATTAGAGCCCGAATGGACTTGAAACCTAGGTGCTTGTGCTCGATAAACTGGTTGCCTCGTCCTCCGGAAACATTGTTCGATTCTGTGAGTTTTTTGTAGGGTATGTCTTCTTTCTTCGACTGGCTACGCGTTCGGTACTCGTTGCATGGCGGGAAAGTTCTTATGCCGATGTTTAAGTGTCGACGGTTGACCCCTTGATTCGTAGTTGAAAGGTCGTGTTTAGATTTAATATTGTAGTACACGTCCTCACAGACGAAGCAGTTTTGAGGTGATGAAGGTAATGTTGATTCTGTTTCGTTGGCTAGAATTAAGCCCTAATGCGGAAGAGCTACTTTAGGGTTTAGCTGCCGTCGTGGATTGTTACGAAATTTTTCATGCAAGTTCCCTGTTTGTCATTCCGGTTTGGCTTGAGGGTTCTGGGTTTTTGTTTCCGGTATCGATTGCATTTATCCCTGACCTAGATATTCTTCGTTTGATTATGATAGTAATTCTTGTATACCCATTTACTAAAAGGTGATGTGAATGTGTTATGAAGACCTGGTTGCGAGCGTGTATGCGTATGTTCAACGCCGGAATTGACCTTCATGACTGCACTGTTGATTAGATTTGGATTGATTGATACCGTACTTGACCTGGGTGGTAACAATGCAACTCCCGGAGTTCCATGATTTTTTGCTGTTTTGGAACCTGCGTTGCATCTTTTTAACTTTATCTTCGTTGAAGATGCTGTTTATTGGTGCATCATGACATCCCAACTTTATTGGCTTTACAACTGCATAGATTTCCTTGTCTTAATGTGCAGGTGTGAGCAGCTCTAGACGCAAGTCGCGGAAGGCACACTTCAGTGCCCCTTCCAGCGAACGCCGCATTCTTATGAGTGCTGCCCTTTCAGCAGATCTGAAGAACAAGTACAACGTATGTAATTATAAGAGTTTGTTACACCTTAAGTTGCGATGAACTGTCCCCTATTTTTTACACTCTCCCGATGAAATCATCTCTTGAATATGAAAAGCGTTTCCAGCGGCTTTTTAGATTAGGTTTTCACTTGATTACTATGCTACTGGAAGTTGTTTTGATCACCATCACTATTCATCTCAGGTACGATCTGTTCCTGTAAGGAAGGATGACGAGGTTATGGTTGTCCGAGGCACATACAAGGGCCGGGAAGGAAAGGTTGTCCAAGTGTACAGGCGTAAGTGGGTGATCCACGTTGAGCGCATCACTCGTGAGAAGGTCAATGGTATGTTTCTAATTCCCTAAACGTGCAGTAAGATGACCTCACAATTTGATCTTTATTACTTTTCCAACTACTATCCATTTCTTCTCTCATGTGATCTCATAATCATCTATGGTACTCTAGATGTATCGAATCGTCAGTATCATCTCATACTTTGTAACGTGATTCTGTAGGCGCAACCGTGAATGTTGGCATTGACGCATCAAAGGTGGTGATTACTAAGCTCAAGCTAGACAAGGATCGCAAGGCTCTTCTTGAGAGGAAGGGCAAAGGTCGTGCTGGTGACAAGGGCAAGGGCAAGTTTACCGATGCTGACGTTGCTCCTCCTCTACAGGAGGTTGATTAGATTTTGTTAGTCCAGACTTGAATGGGTAATTTTTTCCTATGAACGCGACTTGCCTGCTGGCTCTTTAAGCTAGTCCCTTTCAGTTTTCGTGGGACAAGTTCTTATTATCCCCATCGTCTCACAGTTCTTCGATGTATGAATGCGCTGAATGATATGAGTTCGTGATTGTTGCCGGATATCAGATTGTTGGTTCTATGACTGCTGTCATGTATCGTATCAACATATCTCTCCATCGAAACGCCTTCCAATATGCTTGTGATTCGAAAGCCCGATGTTGCTCTTCGGTGCATTTGTTGCGCTCCGCATGTCACCTGACCCAAATATCAAATTTGAATGGAAATTTAATACAATCACCAAGTGTGTTGTCCTGTTTGGACGTCCCTGAATTTGCATGTGGCATTTTTCTGCGGTGTTTTAACAGGGATGGATATAATTCTGACGTCCCGGCCCCGCCCTTTGAATAGCATATGCGGAAATCTGTTAGTGAATGGCACTGCAGGAATGTTTCCACCACACTGAATCGAAAAATAGTAAAGTCCATCTGTTCATGACATGAATACAAGCTCCAGTTTCTTCAGAGCAAGAAGATCCTGCTATCGGATTGCTTGTTTCAGACAAAGGAGAGACTTGGCTCTAATTGGATGTCACAAGCAGACATGTGTAAACGTCCTGATGCATGGGATGACTCCAAGTGCATCCTACATTGTGTATTAATAGAATGATGTGTCCTTGGAAGTAGACAACAGCTCTTTCCCATATAATCATGAAGTTGAAACATCCCACCTGACAGTAATGTACAAGCTTTCTTGCAGAGGCCCTTCTGGATGCACACCCAGTGTGAGCCTCATCTCCTTGTATCCACAGGCCAACCTGCAAAGCTACTGTCCCAAACTGTTTTTTTCACCATGGGAGAAGAAGCAGTAGCCCTTAACCTGCAATGTCCAGGTCCATGGGGTTAGGGCAACTCTGGTACCAGCACCCACCCAGTGGAATCATGGGCTGAATCTCAGAGCAGGTTTAGTCTGACCACATCTTGCAAAGCCAAACCCTAAACCCAAGAGATTAAGCTGGTTGCCCTTCTGTAGTCTTGGGGACAACCCCATTGGCCATGAAGAAGCAAATGGTTGCAGCTCCAGACTGTGAAGGAGATCATGCAAAGCCAAATTGTCTGGGTGCTGAACATGATGTGAAGGAAGTGGGCAGTCTGAGGTGTTGTGGCTGTTGAACTTATCCCAATACAGGCAACACAAAAGGGATTCAAACTTGTGCACTTGAGAGAAACCCAAGTGGTGGATCATGCAATGAGTCACATTGCAGGGCAAAAAACATGCTGCAGAAAGAAAGGCAGTTGACTGGTGCAGTGAGAAGTGGGTGGTGAATGGTTGGGCTTATGTGACTCAGGAAGGCTTTCAGGACCCTTTTTTGTTCTTCTTCTTCTTCTTCAGCTTCAGTTTTTTTTTGTGGGGCTCACATGAAGGATTGAGGAAGAGAGCCCTGGCCCTGGCTTTGAGTGTACAACATTCTGTAAAAGATTGTCTTTTCCATGTTTGTGTGGAATCTAATAACTAAGGAGCAATGCATTCTAGTATTCTTTATTCCTCCAAGATGTCTCGAGTTTTTCTTCATTTATTTATTCTGTTATTATTTTTATTTATTTATTTTACTTTTTTAAATATTACTCAAATGCTGCTTCTCATGGAAAGTATTATTGTTGTCAATTGCTTGTAATGAATTTTGGTTTATGTGGATATTGCAATTCACTACATAAAGGATGTGTTTGTAAATAATCTGTAGTTCAAAACTAGGTCATGTTGGTGATATACTGGAATTGCATTATAATCTTCAATGATATGTAAATATGTGTGTAGCATGTATGTGAAAAGATATATATATATATATATATATATGTATACATATCTTTGAGTCATAATTGAACAATTTATATTAATCAAACTGGAGTTTCTGTTTTCCCTTTTCTTCTTTTCTGGTTGTTGATTGATATTAGTATTATGTGGTTGCTATTATTATTGATCACAATATAATTCTTTATGTGGTTTTACTTATAATTTTTTTGTGGGATAAATACTATATATATATATATATATATATGGATGATCACCGACTGAGATTTTATTAGGTATCATTATAAAATATTAAATTTAAATACTCTTTGA
The DNA here is from genome assembly GCF_059467195.1 of Physcomitrium patens. NCBI lineage: Eukaryota > Viridiplantae > Streptophyta > Bryopsida > Funariales > Funariaceae > Physcomitrium > Physcomitrium patens. Next base: position 16,304,147 of record NC_143423.1, read on the forward strand.
ATTGTATTCCAAATACACACATATGTACATGTTTACATACATACATACATGTAGCTTGTGCATTGAGGAAACCTCATTCATCTAGGTTTTAGTCTTCAATGTTGGAAATAAAAATTGGTATACGGGTTACAGTAGAATACTTACATTGTCACATGTTTAATTAAAGGAAAGGGGCAAACTTTAGATCATATGTATATCAGATGTATTTAGTGCTAAGCTCCATTGCATTTCTGTTTGGCAGCCTCTGATCAGTCTGTCGCCTTCGTTTGTTTCCACTCACATATCTTGATACCCTAATCCTAATATCAGATCATGACTTCATCTCTGTTGATCAGACACTGAGTCCCACATTCATAGATGTCATCTTTTGAGATACTATTGAAGAAGAGCCTCTGTTGATTATTTCTTATTCTCTGCACAGACTGTGATGTGAAAGGATGGCAATAAAAGTAATATATATATATACATATATATATATATAATCAAATACAGGAAATATATATATATATATATATATATAATCAAATACAGGAAATTACTGTGTACTTGCTCCGACCAAGTCAATGACATGAATTGCGTTATGAGTTAGGATTTGCACCGAGGGAAACCGAAGATCAGCGGGCAGCTTGAAAAGTGCTGCCCAGGTAAACAACAACAACAAAAACAACAATGTACATAAGTATGTTTTCTTATCTAGAAGTTTTGTACTTGTACTAGATTATTGATTTCAATTCTCATGCAATGTTTCTGGTACTGGAGAACAATAATTACAAAATGTGGACATAATGTTTCTATATTTTAGATGCCAAACTGAAACTTGCATGAAAGTGCTCAAAATCCATCCTTAGTGTTTAATGTTTTTGTTTTTTTACTTATACTACACAACACATTAGAAAAACATTTAGCTTTTGTGTTTTAAAGACACCATTGAATAGTTACCATGGAGTTCAAATCATTGGTGGTTGTAAGACTTTTAGAAATGAGATTGTGGCCCATGAGTCGTGGTACCCACTTTTTTCAAAAACGCAAAAGGTTAATGTGGCAGGTTCCAAATGAGGGCGGTATTACCACGGATGACCAGAGAAAAAGCTTCCGACACGTTATCATCCTTTCTCATACTTTTCACCCACAGGTTGCTTTCTATGCTTCAACCAACAATTTAGTGTTTTTCGACACTTTGTTTGTGCTGCGTATCTGGAGTTGCAGTGAGCAAGATTCGAGCCACAGTGCGTGGCTAGATTAGCAATGGAGTGAGTATTCGTCGACGTCATTGTAATCGCTGCTTCTTCGTCGCCCTGTTGAGAAGCGCCAGGAGCGGTCAGAATAAAGCGGACGGAGGCTGCAGGAAAAATTGCACTGTGGACAGAAAGGCTCTGAGCACCGTCTCGTGCACACCGCTCCCTCGCATAAAACCCAAAGGCGGCGGATTCGTAAAGGGAGGGGGCAGGTTTTGACTACATTCCATTGATGAGGAATTAAAAAAAAAAAAAACATAAAAAACATAAAAAACAAAATAGGAACTTAAACGCAAGGGATGATCGTTGCTGCAACTTGTACTGATGGTTGCACTGTCTTCCGAATGAGGTGGCTTGACCCTCTCCATCACAGATCCGAGCGCTTGTGTACGCTGCCAATACGATCCAAAGCGGAAGGAATTGTCTAAAAAAGAAAGAATTAGAGCGTCGCTGGTGCAATGGCAATGGGCACCGAAATGGATGGGCGGAGGAGGCCAAAAAGGTCCCAGAAACGGCTACTGGATCCTTGCCAACTGGTGGCCATCCGGCGACGATGAAGGCGAGGAGCCAGATCCTCGACTCCAACAAGACCGTTGAGATCCGTCTGTCAAGACAAACCGCCAGCTCCGTCCCGAGTCCTCCCCCGGACCCCGGAACACTCAAACTTAGCCTGATCTATGGCCTAATATAAGGCGACCCAGTCTTTGAATCAACAGCTGATCGATTGAATGATGTGTGAAACAGGACCAACGTCATAGAGAGTAATTTTAATTTCCAACTGAAGGACCGGTTGGGTGTAGCTTTGAGGCAATTCCAGTCGCGATGAAGCAGCTCTGCCCTCCGAACTCGTGACGAGAGGAGGCCGATTAGAAGCATCCGACGAGGTTTCTTTCGTTTTTTTATAGATGAAAATCGTGTAAACAAGTCTATTAAAAACCACTCCTGCCACCCCCACAACCGCATCCTCCAAAAATAAACAACAGAAGAATGACGAGTTAATGGGGCCATCAATGAGAGGAATTGTAGTTCTCAAAAGTGGATCCTGCGTGGTCAAAACCAACACGACACATCCATCACCTTCAGAAACACATGAGTATGCACTGCGTAAGTGAACAGGTCTAATTCAAAAAACTTTCATCAAAGCCCAAGTAAAATCGACAACTTTGACAATAAGAAAGAGGGAAAAAAAAGAAAGGAAAAAGACAGAAACGAATCGATCCTCAACCGAAAGTCGTCCATCCATGATTTTCAACCAACCGAGTTGAACAGGTGTTGGAATTCACAGTCTAATCTCAGTGTCTCATACAACTTGTGTTCATGGGATTCACTCTCTGTCCGGCAGGACAAGTGCATCAACTGTACTAAAAATTCACTGGATCAGAATGGTGGGACACATGTCCCTTACAAAGCCGTTGTGTATACGTATAGTATCGTAGTTAATACGGATACAAATCCACTTATCATACGCTCCGTGATACGTACCCTAGCACAGCACAGGCATGAATCAAAAGAACGGCCTCGACGGTGCCGAGTATTCGAATGAGAGCTCGCGCGTCCTGCCCTTCTGCAGCATTTGTAAAACCACCACCGCGGTCCTCCTGAGCTTCACGGAACCATCGCGCAATCGCAGCTCGGACGTCAGTTTGTAGGAGCAATCCTTTGATAGCATTGGTTGACGTACATTGTCTGAACAGAAAGGTCTTAACTCTAGAGTGGAATCACTGCTTTGCTAGTTGTTGAGCTCTGCGCGTGAAAGGCTGGCTGGTTTGTGGGGTGCTAGTGGAGATTGGAGGAGGAGCATTGCGAGGTTGAGTTTGTGCCCGTTTGTGGGGTTGGGTCTAGTCGAGAGCCAGCTTTTTGGGGTCTGAAGGATGTGAAGCAGAGATTTCGGTGAGGAGGAGCATGTGTGTAGGTGATTTTTCTTAGGGAGCAGTTGGTGGGAGGCAGATAGGCAGAGATGTCTGGTGGTCGTAAGCTTGTTGTAGAGATCACCTCGGCCAGGGATCTTATGCCCAAGGATGGGCAGGGCTCATCGAATGCGTATTGTGTGGTGCGTTTCACTGCATCCCGTCTTCTTCGCCACTCCATGATTGCCAGTCATTTGAATGGTTTTGACGTGAGGAATGTTTTCGGTACCGTATGAGGGAGTGGAAATGTGGTGAATTTGGTTGGGTTCCAGGGGGTTACTTGTGAGGTCTTCCTTTCGGAGAATGTCCTCCCCCGTAAATTAGCGCCATTTTCAAGCGAATTGCAACAGCTGTGATTATTCTAGTGTTGATAACGTGCCTGACCCACAGCTGGACTACGACGGTCAGCGGAAGCGAACCAAGGTGAAGACGAAGGATCTTGATCCAACATGGAACGAGAAGGTAAATTCACGCACCACTAATCTGCTTCTTAATTTCCCGCCAGCCAGGGAAACGGCGTGATTCTCTTCCAATTAGATTCCTATTTAGTTTTGTATTCGGCCTTGAGTGTTAGGGAAAGTCTTGATCAAGATCTATGATTGGAATGTGAACCCTTTAAGTGAAACATGTTGTTTGCCGCACTTGCGGAGGGTGAGTGGGCGAATGATGTACCTAGCGCATTAGATCTTTGGGACTCAGAAATTTTATCCTGACGTATTCATCAAAGCCTGTGGTTCCCTTTGGTGCAGTTTGAATTTTTGATCCATGATCCGTCCATGCCTGGAGACTTGGAAATCAATGTCCAGAATGATAGGAACAACGGAACTGGGAGGCGGAGTAGCTTCTTGGGACGAGTGGTTGTTCCTGTTAGTACTGTACCTCCGAAACCAGAGGGTGTGAAGTGGCACCCATTGCAAAAGAGAGGACTCTTCTCGCACATCAAAGGCGACTTGGGGTCAGTTCTTCCGTCTCCTCACTCCATCTTTAGTGATAATCATGGGCCCGCACGTTCTCATTCCTGTCTAAACATGTGCTTGTTTGTGGAAACTCTGCCCCTATAGGATTCAGGGGCTTTTTCAGTCTTCTCAATTTTAACTGTTCGGGAATTGAAGTACTGTATTGGGAGGAACCGATGTACATGATGTGGATATAACATAAATGGATTGTGTTAATTTCAAATGCTGGAATGGGATCGTTCATCTATTTAGTTCCTTTTGCCACCATGAGGCCTTTCGTTCCCTGATTAGTGCACATCAATCGTGTACATCCAGGCTCAAAGTTTGGTGGGCGGTGGATGAGCCTCCAAAGTCTGATGGCGAGAAGAAAAAGAAAGAAGGTAAGGCAGAGGGGGCCAAAGAGGAGAAGGAGGGAGGTGGCGGTGGAGGCGGCAAGAAACAGAACAAGGACGGTGGTGGAGGAAATGCTGCCGAAGATGGAAATGATGGAAATGAGGATACCAAACCTAAAGGTGGTGGTGGAGGTGGCGAAGACAAGCCCAAGAATGGAGGTGGAGGTGGTGAGCAGAATTCAAAAGGGGGCGGTGGAAACGCTAGCGGTGGTGGTGCTGGCAAATCCAAAGAGGTCAAGAGAGAAGCCAAGGCGGACAACCAACCGCAGATGCCAAGACCCTCTCTAATTACCGTTCCCGAGGCAGATTTCACTGTGAAAGAGACGAACCCCGATTTAGGAAAAGCTGTAGATTACAGACAGCATTTTGATCTGGTTGAGCAGATGTCCTATCTCTTTATCCGCGTGGTAAGGGCACGGGGCCTCATGGGGAAGGATGCGAACGGGTTAAGCGATCCTGTAAGTGTCCCATGCCAAGGTGTCACACCTCACTCTTGCAAGGAGCTCATTAGGAAAACTTGATCGAGGTTTTCTTTTTTTGAGTAGTGCACTTAATGGTTGACACAGAATGGTTGATCTTCGTCAGATCTGCCATTGACTTCTGCCTCTGTTTTTCAGTATGTTCGCATAACAGTAGGAGCTGTGAGAACGGAGACGAAGATCATCAAGCACAATCTTAACCCAGAGTGGAACCAAGTGTTTGCTGTGGGGAGGGATAAGGTTCAAGGCGGAACTCTTGAATTGTCCGTCTGGGACGCGGTAAGATTGCTGCTCCGGTATGTGATTAACACAGTAATGCACCTTTTGTAATCATGTCATTGCAGTAAACAATCTGTTCCACCGTATAATTGAGCGCTGTATTTCTTACAGGACAAGCAATCTAAGGATGATTTTCTCGGCGGATTTATGATTGCCCTCTCCGAGGTTCCCGTACGAAAGCCTCCAGAAAGCCCTCTTGCACCGCAATGGTACAGGCTAGAGTCGAAGGCTGGACCGGGAAGAGTGAGAGGTGAGTTCAAGTTGCTTTTATCCAGCTTACAGATGATATTCTATTAACCTATCAATTCTAAATAGAACTCCAGTATCACTTACTGTACGAAGAGTGAAACGATGGCTTAGAAGCACTTTGGGGGGTGAGACATTTCTCTTCAATGACTCCCATGGATTAACACAGTTGCTCTCTGTCCCTGGTGGAATTGCTTTGGTCGCTTCAGGGGAGATTATGGTCGCAATATGGTGGGGAACCCAAGCTGACGAGGTGTTTCCCGAGGCCTGGCAGTCGGACACTGGTGGCCATGCTATGTTCCGATCTAAAACGTATCTTTCACCAAAGCTTTGGTACTTGCGGGTGAATGTCATAGAAGCCCAAGATTTGGGTGGAATGGATAAAGGGCGAGTTCCAGATCCGGTATGTCAATGTCATGTTCAGTAATACTTCTGAATCTTATCTTGGCAGTGTTTCAAAGTGAACGTAGGTGAATGTCTGTGCTGATCGAGGACGTACGAAGACTTGGATTGTATCTAAGCTGAAATTCCTGATGTGATTTAGTTTGTCAAAGCTCAAGTTGGTCCGTACCAAATGCTGCGAACAAGACCAGCTAGTGTGAGAAGTTCCAGTCCATTCTGGAACGAAGACTTGATGTTTGTTGCCTCAGAGCCATTTGAGGATTGGCTGCTTCTACTGGTTGAAGACGCGTCGGGTCCAAGGGTACTTATCTCAACTCAGATATGTATCCGTTCTTTGAAGTATTATTTTTCGTAGGGTTTTCAGGTCTAAATTGTGTATCTTTTTACAGGGCGAAATTTTGGGTCTCGCGAGGATTCCTCTCAACACAATCGAGCGTCGGATTGATGGCCGTCCAGTGCCCTCACGATGGTATATCCTAGAAAGAGAGGGTGGGAAGGGAGGACCATTTTTGGGGCGTATCCATCTGAGACTGTGCTTTGATGGTGGGTACCATGTTATGGATGAGTCGCCCAACCACATCAGTGACACACGACCCACTGCCAGACAGCTATGGAGGCCTTCTCTTGGTGTCTTGGAGCTCGGTATCCATGGGGCCAACAATCTACTCCCCATGAAAACCACCAAAGATAACCGGGGGACTACTGACGCTTACTGTGTTGCGAAGTATGGGCCGAAGTGGGTTCGTACCAGAACTATCTTCGACAGTTTCAATCCGAGGTTTAATGAGCAGTATACGTGGGAGGTTTATGATCCTTGTACTGTCATTACCGTGAGTGTGTTTGACAATCGGTACGTTCTAAGCTCCATTCGATGTTAAGTGTCCTCAATGGTTTTTTATGAGAGCTTTCGCGGCGGGACAGTTGAGTTTTCTTGTTGGTTGACCTGATCGATTGTGCAACTGCAGTCACACCCACCCGATGGGACCTGCTCAAGTGAAGGACTTGCCGATCGGAAAAGTTCGGATCAGGTTATCCACTCTCGAAAGTGACCGGGTGTACACAAATTCATATCCTCTGCTGGTTGTTACACCTCAGGGAGTTAAGAAAATGGGTGACATAGAATTGGCAGTGCGGTTATCTTGTGCATCAACAGCTAACTTGATGCACGCTTACCTTCAGCCTCAGTTGCCGCGTATGCACTTCTTCTACCCAATTGATCCAAGACAACAGGAACAGTTACGAGTGGCGGCCATGAACATAGTGGCATTGAGGCTCATGAGATCTGAACCTCCATTGAGGCAGGAGGTTGTTCAATTCATGCTCGATACTGAGGCCGAGCGGTGGAGTATGCGCAGAAGTAAAGCCAACTATTTTAGAATTATGGTGTGTTTTGTAACTACTCTAACACTCTTCATTAGCTGTTCTACCACTTATTCCGATTTTCAGGGGAAGCGATCACTGCCTATCTATTCTAATCAGGTCTTTGTTGCTTCGCAGGGTGTACTTAGTGGCGTTTTGGCAGTAATGAACTGGTTCTCCGATATCTGTAGTTGGAAGAGCCCAGTGACCACAGTTCTCGTGCACATACTTTTCCTGATACTAGTTAGATATCCGGAGCTCTTAATGCCTACTGTGTTTTTGTACATGTTTTTGATCGGAGCTTGGAACTACCGCTTCCGGTCACGGACCCCTCCCTTTATGGATGCGAAACTGTCACAAGGGGAGTACATCGGCGACTTAGACGAGTTAGAGGAGGAGTTCAATGTTGTACCAGCTAGTAAAGCGCCAGAGGTACAAAGAGGTTTAATTCATTGATTTACTGATTGTACCAGTTCGGAGGTAGAATTTGGTTACTCTGTGGCAGTCTTTCGCTAACCCCAGTTGATCTTGTCGTTCAGGTATTAAGGTATAGATATGAGCGGCTGAGAGGAGTGGCTGGTCGTATTCAAAATGCACTCGGTGACCTTGCCAGCATGGGCGAACGGCTTCATTCGCTCCTTAGCTGGCGTGATCCCAGGTGAGTGAATACTCGCCTGAAGTAGCAACTTGCTTTGAGGTGCACCAATTGGGACTGATCTATTTACTGAGTTAACTGCGCTTAAGATAATATATGCTCGTGAGACTAATCCCTTTCACTTTTGTTGTCTCTCTTACCTCAGGGCCACTGCAATGTTCATCACATTCTGCCTGATCGCTGCTATAGTACTCTACGTGACGCCTTTCCAAGTGGTTGCAGTGCTCTTGGGGGTGTATGCATTGCGGCACCCTCGGTTTCGCGACCCTTTGCCTGCCCTGCCAATAAATTTCTTCAAACGGCTGCCGTCGCAATCGGACCGTATACTCTAGTTCAGGACTCCATTGTTATTTCTTAACAAATGTAACCGTGGGACATTCGCTCACCTCTCAGTTGCAACTTTTTGTACTATTGTAATACCTACATACTGTTCATTGTAGGAAAATTTTGTAGACCCTGTCTTAAGTAACCAGCGGAGGCAGAAAGTGTAGATGAGTTAGAAACTAGGTGTCAGCTAAACTAGAGCGATTACAACATGTTCTTCGTCGCATGCCACAATTCATTTATCGGATGAAGGCTTACACTATTTATACGACTACTGGATATTGAAACTGTTGAGCTGCCTCCAAGTTGCCTGAAATTTTGTAATTCTATGTAGGATTAATGGTGATGTACCTTGTTCTCATTGAATCTGTCCATAATATGATCATAGTCCTGACTTCGAAAGCTTGAACTGAACATTCTGATGGATGGTGGTGAATATGGCGAGCAACCAAAGTAACTACTCATAATGGTGCTTTGCAACAATTGTAGGTTGGCGACATTTTAAACGTTTGCACGACTGCACGCCTCACATGTATTTCACATCTTAATTCTTCCCTTCAATGACTAGTTATTAAAGCAGCTTATCCGTTAGCTTTAGTAGAGTCACGATTGCACCTTCATTCCTCAGGACATGTAAGTTTGATAATTGGGCCACAATACGAGCCTCTCTGATAACCAGTGTCGGCCTGATAATTGGAATTGAAGCCGCACTGAGCATTTCGGCGGAAACCAAATTGTACGGCGCAGTGATCACATCGTGGGGGCCTGCGTGCGCAGCCACTGCTCTGATGCTTGTCAGACCGGACAGTTGGTTTCTCTGGACCCCAAATCGTTCAATTTTCATAACTTCTGTGGTGTTGCGCGACTGCTGAACTCTGACCCCATCTACAGCACATCCCGAATTGCGTCCCGGCTCTTCAGTGCTAAGAAACTCCGTCTGCAGAGCCTTCACTCCAGATTCCAGATTCTTCAACCTCCCGTCTCTGAAGTTCATTTGTGTTCTACCCGTTCAATCAAATATTAGTTCATGAGCCGTCTAACATGCAACTGACCACTGAAAAAGCGCGTTGTCGATTGGCGGGCCTTCTCGTCAGTTCAGACTTCCAAGGGCAGTCAGAATGGAATAGCTTCAAAGTAATGGGATCCTTGCGGTGCAGGTTGCATTCCGCCCTCCAAAACTCAACATCAACGCTCTATAAATGAACACTTCAAGCCATTCGAGTTTCACCGCTGCTCTGTGAAGCAAAATCTGTGTTTGTAGACCTAAACCCTAGTTGAGTATGCATTGGAAATGTAGGAAGTTACCATTTGTCTATACAGAGAATGGTAGGCTCCAAAAAGGGATAGGTATTGAAAGCATGAGGATGGCTCGAAGTTACTATTTTTTACGTTGGTTAATTGTACAACGTCGCTTCTAGAATCAAAAGTTGGTTTATTTTTATTCTTTATTTTATTCTATTTTATTTTTGTTGAAATTTATACTGATCCATATGAATCACAAATAGAACAATCAAATAAAAACATCTGCGGTGGAACTGTCGTCTTGAAGGTATAATGCGTGGGTAACGAACAGAGTAAAGACGAATGGATGAAATTTAACCTGTCATCCATCATGGCTCCCCTCTATCTCTGTCCCTAGAGTCGGCCCGCCCTAGAAACAGTGAATGAAGTTGACGTCGTGGACAGACAGAATAATGTAGAGCCCGATGAATTGCCGGGCGAGGTGAGAGGTGGTCACCGGGCAACTCGACGCTGAGGGGAGGGAGGAGCTCGCTGACTTCGGCGGCAACGGTAACACAATCGGAGCCGTCGAACCTCCGGAACGTGGATCTAGCAGCGGCAGGGCTCCCGAATTTGAACCCCCCCCCATGTCGGATTCGAGCACGTTGTGATCGTTGACGAGCCTATTTTTGGCGCTACTAGCGAGTCGCCTTTTGTCCTGCAAATTGGCAGAGGGATGTCGCAGGGGTACTGGAGTACTGGACGAGCTTGCAGCAGTAGAAGCAGGCCAACTGCCAGCGTCCGCATCATTGTAGCATGATTCCATATCGCTTGAAATTGACGCAGGGATTAGTTATCTGCTGGTGGCCTGGTAGGGCGTGAGTGGAGCGTAATATGGCTTTGGGGATCTATTGAGCCAGAGCTCATGTCTCTGTACGTGCGTGTTGTCACGTTTCAGAGGTGGCCGGAGACGATGCTGTCCCGTGCTGGATTTCGCTGTGTTTCAAATCGTAGCGCCGGAGTTGCTGCCTGGTTTTGCTGCAGTCTGAGAAGAGCCAATTTATAGATGGTTTTGTTTCTCGATAGTCACCGTAGTGGCAGCCTTAATAATGGGCATATTGCTTCACATGGATGGAGCGAAGAATTGTCCCGGAGGCGTTGTTCTGTGGAGAGCCTAGTCTGTTGCGTGTGAACAGGAGCAAGAGGAGCTGCCCGTAATCGCTGTCGCAGACTTGCGAGGGAAAGTTTGAGGCCGAATCTGCACCGACGAGATTTTTCAGAGGTTTTGGAGGTACTGAACCAATTCTCTGATTTCTGCTGCTGCAAATGTAGGAACCGTATATGAAAGATGAGAGATGAAATACTCTCAACAATGCGATGGATAATTTCAGGGTAGCCAACAATGTTCCGCATTGCTTGAAAGCTTCGACCTCCTGCGACTAGCGAGTATGGAGTCTTTCACTAAGAGCGAGGATGACTTTAGTTAGTAGGTAGCCCCACTACGTCGCCGTTGGCAGTGTTCAATGAGCAATTTAAAACTATCTTAAAGAGAAAATCTTGAGTGTGGTCATGTGATGGTTGAAAAATCTAGTCTGAATGCGAGTCCTTTAGACAAGTAGTGATCAGGTTTGCTGTGATGATCAAGTTTTCAAATGAACTCACTGAGTTGTCTTCAATTATGAGATGGCAGAATTCATCAGCATACATGGGAAATACTGAAGGCTTCTTCCCTGGTTGCGCACAGCACCACTAATCAAGGCGGTGCAGTGTGCTATGCCTAATCAAAGGATGCCAGGGCGGAAGAAAGCAAACCTTGTCCACAGCCCTCGCAACCCTGGGCTGGCCACTATCATTGCGACTCCAGAACTGCAGAAAGGAACATGTAAAGCTCGAACAAATTCTACATGCCACTCCTCAGTTAATGCAATAACTCCGGAAAATGGTGCCGCACCTGTGTCTGGGCGAATGGAGGATGGTGCTGGAAAACAAGGGAACACCAAAGGGAGGCCAAATTCAGGCCTACTACTAAGGGTTTGCCTGGGAAGTAGTGTTAGATCGTATTCCCACTCTACTGCTGCTGAAGCTAGAGAAGCCTGTCGAGCCCCCTTAGATTGCAACAATGTAATGCGGGAGCTCATCACAACCCCATCCTCTCTTCCCTGTTCGCCCATTGGTAGGCAGCGAGTCCTCTCGGAGAATCTGACAGCTGACGATACAATCGGGAAATCTGTATATGGCTCATTAAATGGACGCCACATTAGCGCGAAACTTGCTGCAAGTGTGACTGGCATTGAAGGACGATTTGAGGCCGAGGATACACAAGTGTGTGAGGAATTAGCTCCCATGTACCGCGTTATTATTCTTGCTCTATTTACGACTGCCGCCTCAGCAGTCAAGGATAAGAACAGGATAGAGATTCAGAGACTCTTGAAGATTGTGGCTGAGCAGGTGGCCTTTCTGGACACTGCTTCAAAATTTAGCACATTCTGTAGAGGTCTTACAGCTGTCGATGGAAATGGCATATGTTCCTCTAGCAACTACTTGATATCACAAACAATTTCTGGTGCAAGGCTAATGTCTGTTCTATGTTTTGTGCAGGAGAATGAACTTATTCTCATGAGGCAGCAACTTAGTAATCGGTTTGGCTCTCAAGACATTACAGAGCCGTATAACCGCCCTTCAACTCAAATTGTAGGTGATTTGCCAAGCTTGAAGAATCTCCAGTGTCCTGAATTCCATGACGTAGGGTGCTTGGAATTGGACGACGCGGTTAAAAGTGTCTATACCAAAGTATTGGAAAGATCAGATGTGAACAGTCTGATAGACTTGAGACTTAAGTCACCGTCGCCCTGGAATCAGGGCCTTCGGCTTGGGGATGGTGGTGATTTATTATCAGAAGAGGACAGTGAAGTAGCTAGAGATGATGCTGTGAATAAGAATGTGGTACTCGTGGAAACTCCTGGAAAGGAATCGAGCGCCGAAGACGTTCTAACTTTCTTGCGTGATGCCAACTCTATATTCGAAAAGTGTCTTGAGGACGAAGAAAAATGGTATGTCAACCCCATGGCAGGTACAATTGAGGACTGCTACGACGTACAACGCACCCCTGAGAGAGAAAACCTGAACTTCGCTAAGTACTCACCCTTAACTCGACGATCACACGAGCGCACTGCTTTAAAGCCATCAATCGGAAACAGGCGCGTGTGGAATGCAGATTACAGAGTGCTCCCTCTAACAGAATTGGCCCCTGCGTCTCCCTTGCAGGTAATTGGTGCGCTTGAAGCAATGAATTCACAGATTTTATACTTCACAAGTGTCGGAGCTGGTCACACTTCCGGAATGCGTTGAGAGGATGGGGTTTATATATTATCACTTTGTTAAGGAGTTTTGACGTACCTTGTTGTTTTGAAAAATTCGCACGCATGCGTACTGCGACTTACACGGAAGATCTTTATTTGGATGGCCCTGGCTGCAGGTCATTCCATGCCGGCTATCCAAGGAGTCTGTTACACTAGTTTCAGATACCAGGTGTATGGACGAGGAAGTTACAGCACTCCGTGTAGAATGCGCTGCCGTTGTGCTTAAATTGAAGGTACTGCACATCGTCGACTGCCGTCTTTGGTCCGAAATTTGTACCTTGGAGTTCTGATAGTTCCGATGATTAATGTGGAAATCTGTCAAGCTGTTGAAATGTTGCAGAAATCCTTAATGCTCTCTCATATTCACCACTTAAGTTTTGTGCAGAGTAAAGTGATGACGTCTCTAAGGAAGGAAGCCGCAAGATGCTTGGCAGAGCAAAACTTATACTCAACTGAAATGAAAATCCTAGTTGCCGTGCTTCTAGCAGCAGTTGCTAGATGTTGGCGAGAGACGGTACCACAAGCGCTGGCTGCGCTCGGTCTCTCTCCGTCTGAATACAACAGCTGCCTTTTAAACAATACCCAGGTGCGAATGATGTTTGTATTTGGTTTACTGTACGTCCTACACTAAGAACATTTCCAATTCTCTCGAAATACTCAAAGTTATTCACAGGAAATTCCCTTGATGACATGTGCTGGACACTTTCCTGCAGCGAAAAAAACCAAATGTTTCAGAATGTGCCAGAGACACTGATGGCTGGAGACAATTTTTGGAGGAGGATGACACTAATGACCACGAAGCTGAGCAACGATCTAACCGAGTGGCCGCATTGTGCTTATGTGCCTCTAATTTTGAGCAATTAAGTATATGCAAATCTTCAAAATATAATGGGAGAGAGGAATCACCAGAAATGGAAAGCACGAGCTTCTTTTCATGTGCTCCTGAAGAATGTTTCAAATCATCAGAGAATATCGAGGAAGGTGAGCAGATCGCACCCGATACAAGTTGCAGTCATCAGCATTCAGAGGAATCCCCAGAATCGCTAGGGAAGTTCGTTAGCTGCTGGGAGAATCCCTCAAAGTGGCTGAAGAACACATCAGCTCAGGTATATCTCCATATCCTCTAGTCATCTAACCACGATTTTGAAGGTGAGGATTTGGTGTTATCCTGGGATCAGAAAAGCATCTCCTTGAATGGGTTTTTTCTTTTGTGGAAGTTCACACCAAGCGCTCTTATTCACTTTTCCTTTTATCTGAAAGGAATTATCTTGCGTTCTAATCCGCTATTGAAATGGCTTCAGGTAGCAGATATGGAGTTGCAAATGAAGAGGCTACAGCAAGATGTCTTAAAGTTCGAAGCAAATTGGGAGATGAAGGAACAGGTCGTGTACTTGGCATGTGACTAAGAGCTTTAGGAAGGAGCATAATCATGCTCAAGCAGAATCAGCGAGTCATCGGAAGTGCTCCATGCTTAGCTTTGGATGAAAGAAGTATGCTGATTGGCATACTGAAGCTTTCTTTTGGGAGAACTTACTGGGAACGAAATATAAAGTAGACATAAATACTGACACTACACCACTCATTCTCTTCACGGCGCAGAGCAACTTCGCAAGACGTTTTAAGAGACTGTTCTGTCCTTCCTTTAAAGTCCTCAATTTGTTCTGTCGTGTTCGATTGTCGGATACTGATGGAACTGTGTGTCCGCTGGTGTGTGCAGACGTATTTACGTGGCAATGTTGTGGAGCTTGAGTCTAAGGCCACCGACGTTGCGGGGCTTCCTCAATCGGAAGTATCTACGTATTGTGACCGAAAGCGTAATCATGAGGTACGAAATCTTTAGCAAGCTATTGTATTCATGGTGTTTTTGGATTTGAAATGACTTATCATCATTTTCATTGGCGCAATACGCTTTAAGCATCTGAGTTCTTTTGTCGAGGTTCATTTCTGCTGAAGTCGTACCTTATGATTATACGCTGACGACTATTTCTCTTTGTAATGTGCAGGCTAATGAAATGGGTTTTGCCGAGCTGAGACGAGAACTTCGGTGGAAAGAGAGAGAAATTGCAGAGTTAAAAAGTGAAGTAGAATCTAGAGAAATTTTAATCGCGGACATGGAGCGGAATCGCAAGGTAAGCCACTTTGCTTTGAAGAAATTACTGCATCATTCTGTCAGTATTGACTAGAAGCTGGGTGATATAGCTGTGTATATCTTGACTTCGTTGCTGTCTCATATTTTTCCTTTGCTGAACGTGATAGTCTTGCTGACATGGATCAGATATCTCAATTCAACTGAAAAAGGAACAAATGTTGTACTATGTTGCAGGATCTTATGCAAGCTGAATTTGCGGAAATGTCACGACAATTGAGGTCGAAAGACTACAAGATTTTAGAGTTGAGTAGTGAAGTTCAGTTGAAAGGCCTCGAAGTTGCTGACCTAGAGCGACAAATGAAGGTAGACAATACAATTCGATGAGGTTTTCCTGGCATTAGCATTTTCCTAGAGCAAGGGCTGTAGCTACAAGTGTCCTGAACTTATCTGCGCTTTTCAAGAAAACCGTCACTAAATGTCGCGTCTATTCCTACACAAATGTGACTGACAAACGGGACATACTTATTTTAAATGATATCCAGGTAAAACTGCACACGGATGTGGCTGAGATGACACGACACATCCAGTTAATAGAAAGCAAGTTTTTGGAGTTGACGACTAAGCTACAATCAAAAGATGTTGAAATAGCGGACATCGAGCGCAACCAAAAGGTAACGGGATGTCCTAAACGCCCGTATGATCTTGCTATTCGTCTGCAATTTCCCCATCTCTTGTTTCAGTCGGACATTTCATCCCAGGGTAACCACTGCATACGTACTCTACTGTACGTTGGTTTGTTGCTGTTAGCCTCGAGAGTCTCAACAAGCTTAATTTGGGCTTATCTGGAATGCGATTTTGAGGAATGCAGGAATTCCTTTTGGCGAAGGATGAAGAGTTGGCTGCATTGCGAGAGGAATGTCTTCGGGGTCACGCTCATCTCGACAAAGTTGCCACTGCTGCACAATCAACGGAAATTGAAAAACTATCTGTAAACTCTCAACTCTTGCAAAGGGTCTATTTTCGTGTTGCTTCTAGGCGGTCTATTGTAGATTAAGAATATCAAGTTCATGAACTAATAACATACATTGGACTCGGTTTTCACCATATCATGTATATCAACTGTTGTGTAGCCTATCATATAACAATAGACTTGCGGGTCATTTTTAAAGGGATTCTTAGATCTAAGTAATCTTTCGTTATGTTTTTCATCTTCAGCGTCTATTCAATCTGCATTTGTATGAGTTCACATCTTAAATTAAGATGCGGTGTGCAGATGATATCAAATTTGGAGAATCTTTGTGGTTTCAAAGACAACGAGATTTCTAAACTGAAGCAGGAACTTCGAAGTGTCGAAATGAAAGTAAGCCCTATTCCAGCTTTCTGTTCATATTCCAAAGTCATACGTTTCTGGACTGCGTACATCGTGTTCACGGACCATCTAATTGATACGGGGAAATCGAACTGACTGACATAGTTTTACAGATAAATTCATTCAAGCCATTCCAATCTCCGACCAATAATTATGGCCGGCGAAGTTCCAAGAGCAATCACCCCTCTCAAGTTAATGAACTCGAAGTGACCCTGATTGACTCGCAAGAACCACACCTGCATCCAACACCTCAGAGTCCTAACTGCAGCATTTGCCGGCAAATTGAAAATCTCCACCCCCTCGCTTTTAGTGAAGACGAACCTTCTATAGCACCTACAAAGGTTTCAGATGGTTGTCTTGCAGCAGCGTATGAGGTGGAACACCATGAACCATGCTATATATCACCTCCAATGCCTCCAATACCATGCTATGTAGAAGAGCAATTGGATCCTAAGGAATGCGACCAAGGTCTACAAGGCGAGATGGAAGGACTGGCTGGGGCTGGAGTCTTCATGTCGCACGATGCCAGTTCACAGAATCCAACAACCCTAGCACAGACAATGAGGCCGAGGAAATCGAACAACGCCGTCTTGAAAACTAAAAGAACAGGTAACAGGTTCATGGAATTTGGACTGAGCTCTACCTCCAGGAGACTGTTTCCTCAACATTTTCGTATCATTGAATGTCTACAGGTGTGGTATTAGAAATCCTTTCAGATAAATGACCTTTTATTCATAATATTTAACTCTGACTGTACCTCCTGGCTGTGTCAGATCTCCGTCGAGTGTCGATGTCAACAACTGGCAAAAATCCACCTGGTCCAAACCGGTTGCGGGCCAGTTTGACATTTACGTCTGCAGCACACTCACAACGGAGTGGGCTGAAGCACCATTCCAAGGGCACTGAGAACCCTGAGAAGAAACTGGTTCACAAGCCTACGAAACTGAGAAGGAAGTTAGTTGTTAGTCCACCAAGAGCTGGTCAACCTGGTGTGAAGGTGCTAGGTCCCGTTTCGAATACCTTTGTGAAGACCATTAAGATCTCGGCAGACCAGAATCACGGCGCCAACCCCCTCGTTAGCGATGCAGATGGCAGACTGAAAGAGAACTCTGCTTTCAAACGTAGACGATGGGCGGCATGAAATTCCGCCTCGATTGGTACCTATCACTACCTCTCGTGGAAAGGAATACTGAAGCTGTCCCGTAGAGGGATATGTATTGTTTCATAATTGTCAGAATGTTGACACTAGAATTAATTCAATTTTAGCTTCCATCTTGGAAGCGGCAGTGGAAAACAAGCCAGGATTATTATCTGCAAAGCAGTTAGCTTTTTCTCTGATTATATTGATCAAAGTACAAATCTAAAAAGAGATGTATGGATGTGTGTTTTTGTACTTTTGTAGTTCTAAATTTTTGTAAAGTTTGTTACAGTGATGATACAGTACACATGTAGTACATTAAATTAGGAACATTTCTCATAAAATAATTTGATACAAATTCCGATTTCAAAGCTCATTAACTTCACAGTCTGAATGTAAAATAACATGTGTATAAGTATATTTTGTGAAAGTGTGTCCAACCTCTATGTGCAGAAATAAAAAAATGGTAAAGAACGTTGCACGTTTGACAATTTCTTATAAAATCTACTGATCTGTAAAAAATGGCGTTGACTGTGAGGTATGTGCATTGGTAACTATACACAACGTCGAATCAATTCGATAGATTCATAGGAAGCGAAGTATTTAAACTGAGAAAAAATCAAAATAAACTGCATTCATTTCACAAGTAACATTGTATGCAAACGCATACTGTATCACATAAGCTTATTTGACTGTTCACTAATCTGCACATGGGCAAGTCTTTCATTTCTGCCCAACACGTTTACTAGAATCGCATTACCAATATATCATACACCATCTAAACTCAGATGAGTTTGTGATACTTAGCCTACATCCCATACATCTGTCTTACTTGTGTGCCACAGGTGTCTGCCCCTTGCTTGGATTTTTGTGCAGCTCAATCGGGTTGAAGTTCTCAGTAACGCTATGATTCCAGACAATGCTAAAGTCGATGAAAGCACATGCCAACTGTTCACCTTGCTCTCCCAAGATCTGAAGTTTTATTTTGTAGTTTCCCTTCAAAACAGAAAGATAATGATTAATATAAGATGCTCCTCATTTGCTAATAACAGAGCTTGTTAAAATATTGCGGGAATGCTCATCTACGCGACTCGTTACTATGGAAATAAGACTCGCACAATGGGAAGATCAGCATGGACGCAAAGCTAGTTGCAATATACAGCGACAAAGTTATATTGAAACTGCCAACTAGTTAAATGTTAGAATTCGCAGACATTGTATAAAACTGCAGGAAACATACCAACACTTACCGGTGGAGTAATGCCTGGGAGGATTTGAGTGTTAATTAAAACAAATTCCCCAGGTGGAATCGGGCAATCTGCTTTGCTACAGATGCTGCTTCTCTCCGTATGAACAGTAACGCCATGAAACAACACACTTACAACCACAGTTGCCTTAGTGATATCCCTCTCTGCAAGTTTAAGAACCATTCACCACGTCAGGTAATCCTGCAGACAACTAAGAGGAATCGTGGACACTGGAGACAAGAAAGGTTCAACCCGCTGTCCTTCGCACCCAGTCACGGAACAAAGAAGCGCATAATCGAATGCAAGGTACTGCAATAATCTGCTGAAGGCATACGGATAAAATCACTTACTCGCGGTAGCAGGCACAATAAAAGTAACATCCTGGCCTCTAATAACGGGATCAGGGTTCAGTGTGACATTTGTAACCACCACGTCATAGTTGGCGTGGGAATCTGCACGCAAAAGTTCCTGATTAGCGCCACAGTCAGTATCAACAGCGTATCCAAATATCATACTTAAACAAGTACAACAAATACCCTCCACATTCTACCTCTCTAGTAGAGTATATCACAAAGTATACATGGATATTGAACTCATTCAACTAGATCTCATAGGGCAAGCTCAAAGAAGAGATAAGCGTGGCATAATAATGTAAAAGTGATGTAAATGAACGAAAAGCTGCAAAGGCATATACATAAATTCAAAATACATCTCATTCGCCTACGTTCTAAGCAGGAACTCAACCACAGGTATATCATACACTACAACAAGATGACACTTGCGTCATATCTCTTCGCACGAGTCGCTAATTACAGAAAAACCAGATTAAACCGAGAAGCTGTAGCAATGCAGCCATCCACAGTCATGCTAATCATCAAGCGCCAGCATAACAACCGGCAGTATGATACCTCTATTTTACCATAAAAAGAAACAACACACAAATCTGAGAAGCTATGCAGCACCTTATTCACCAGACTACTCAGAACAGTTTTATGATCAAATAAATCGAAATAGAAGCCATAAACAATAGCATCTCGAAAACCATGAGCGTATAATCATCTACAGACGCTCTTTTTGCACTTCGTCACATGCAACCAAAAAATCCCGTCAATGAAATAGCACTAAAAATTTAGCAGATGATAGTCTCGAAACCCTCCGATCCAAGCCTCTTTCACATCTCTACATATGCACAAAATCCTTCCGCCAACTACTTACAGATACACGTCCCTAACTCACTCCAAAGGGGAAAACCTCTATAGAAAACAGAAACCTCTCTGCAATCCGCAAAGCAAGACTTAAGAAGAGTCCGACGATGTCTTCAGCTTCACTTCAAATCGAACTCATTTTGGAGAGCTCTAAACTTACCGCAAACCTTCCAATCGCTAGGTTTAGGATTTGCGGAAACCGACACCGCCGAGAGAGCCGTCAGCAACAACGACAACGCCAGCAAGCTCACACATCGCGCCATTCTGTCACCAAAGTAAGGCTTCCGAATTTGCTTCAACGAGATCCTCGACTACTTCTCTGCGTGCAAAAGCTTCGATTATTTCCTTCTTCGTCTTCTCTAAAAACACGATGCCGAACCTTCTTCACTAATCAAACTTACTAATCAGGATATTAATCGCTAAATGTATACTAAAATAAGATAGAGGACCGATGCTGACATGGAGCTCACTAATCACACAAGCGATGACGATATGAGATCTTATTGGAAAAATCAAATTGTTTCATTTACGTACACGAAGAGCTTTTTATATATATATATATAGATATAAAGGCATTGCTTTGCATTGTAAGTCTAAAAAAAGTTGCATTTATTTATATATTTCTTGCAATAGAAAAACTTCTTTCATTGGATTTTTAAAGGAAGAATCATGTTGAATGCTCTTTTGGCATAGTTGAACACAACATGATTCTTTCCCCCTCCAAAAAGAAAAATAATAATTCTTTTTATAAATGTATGCACTAATTATTATATTTTAATTGCATGGGTGTTCTACTAAGCATTTTTGATCTAACGAGCCGCAGTAATATAATAACTGTTTAGAATACAAAGTAAGTAAATACATAATAACATTTTTACAAGATTCTTATTGAAATCAAAAATTTAAAATGCAAGTAAAAATATAATATCTAAAGAGACGTATTTTTTTAATAAGCTAATTGTTGAATTTTTAAACTTATATTACAAGATTGCAGTTAGATATCATCTTAAGATGATAAATCGTGCAAAATATTTTTTCATAGAATAAATTAGCCTACAAAAACAACATGATTCTCTAAGTGTTATCTTAGAAAGTATTATATATACTTGAAAAAATAAATGCCAAATTAAGGTATAACAATAATGTGTTTTTATATTTGAATTTTAAATTTCTAAAAATTACAGCAAGATGTTATTTTAAAAAAAACATTATAAGATAAAATTTCTCAACTAATTTTATAGTTATGATAAATATATAATATTTTCCAGAAGAATCCAACATCACTTTAAATATAAAATTATATTTAGTTTTTCGATTTTTTATTTTTTATTTATAATTTAGCTTAATATATCTCTATTTAAAAAATTATGAAATCGAAAAATTTAAAGACATTAGAAGATCAAAGAAAAGTTAATCATTATACTTTATAATAAGAATTAAAAATATAACCTCATTCAATACATTTTTGACTTTATAATTACTATTGAAAAAGATACAAGGTATATTAAAAATACATGTATTTTTTTTATATTGCTTTTGTCTTACATCTTGATTTGAAGTAAATTAAAATAAAAGTAAACTACTTATAACTAAACAAAAAAATCTACATTGCAGTAGATTAAGAACTTTAGTTAAAGAATATACAAAGAATAGTGACACTAGCAAAAACTTTGTTGTGCCTTTTGATTTACAAACAGAAAGGAAAGAAAAGAAAAGAAAAGAAAAGAAAATACATATATATATATATATATATATATATATATATATATTGGTAAAAGTTGGTTTAAATTTAGTTTTAGTAGACTTAAAATTGCTTGTAAGACAAATATACTTTCTTTAGTTTTATTTACCTCTTTTAATATTTGATTGCCATGTGGATGAGTTTCTTGAAGTATCTAAAAACAATTAGAAATATAATTAGATATATTTTTTTTGAAAAATTGTCAATCTGAATCTTAGATTAAATAATTATAATTGATTCACTACAAAGCTAAAAAGAAATGAGATATATGGGCTAGAATTTTGAAAGAAGCAATGACATATGTTTTAGCTAAGTAGAAAATTACAGTATTTTAATTTGGATAATTAAATTAAAATTTATTTCTTAGATAAAATGCAATGTAAGCTAGACCAAACAAGAATTAACTACAATAGCTCAATTATGCAATTCAAAAGCATTTTATCAAATAATATGGAACAATCTAAAGTTACAACAAATATTACAATAGGAACTTTTAGGCTTTGATAACATTATACGAGGATAAACTTATATATATATATATATATATATATATATATGTATTTAAAATATATAACTTTAGAAATTAGAAAAAAATTCAAATAGAACAAAGTACTATGGTGAGATACATTGCTTCAAATTTAAGAATAAAATAGTAAAAATCATGATTGTTAATAAAAAAAAAAAAAGGGTTATTTATTTTTCTGAATGAGAAAATATTAATAAATTATTGATATAATTATTTGAATATATAATTATTTATATAATTAATATATGTAATTATCATTCATGTGTTTTTATTTACCAAAATATTTAATTTATACATTATTTTTAACTTGATTTACTTCTATGATTATTAAGTATTTTATTTGAAAGATAAATAGAATTTTAAAACTTTTGATCTGTTGTGACAACTAAAGATTAGTTTAAATCTTCAATTTGTAATTGTTTTATACGAAGATCTATAAAGAAATAAACCATAATGAGTATTATATCTCTTGAATTAATAAACTATTTTTAAACTAATAATAGTGCATGCTAAATGCCAAATCTATATATTTTTTATGTAAAGAATTAATTATATTGAAAAATATTAATTTGAGCTTAGAATTAAATTATTGAATTTAATGAATCTAAGTGTATATATGTATGTAAGAAGCTCTTATTTATTAAAGAAAAATATATGAATTTTTTAGTATTACATAGCATGCAACAAAATTCAATGGCACAGCATGAATATCACACTTTTTCATAAAAAATTTAAAAATATATATTTTATAAAAATGAGGTTTTAACCAAAAGAGTTGTTTTGTACAAGACATAGTTGAGATTCCATATCTATGCAATTATTTTTATGTTATAGTTATTGCATTAATGAATTCTATACATTTTGTAAAAAATTGAAAAAAAAAAGAAAAAAGAAAACTTGGATCATACTTTTATTGTGTATTTTAAATAAAAAAAAATATATTTATTTCTATAAGATTATATATATATATTATTATATTTCATAAAGATTTCAAAGGTTTAAAATATTAAAAATAATATATATATATATTTTTTCTAATTTATAAAAATAAATATTCTATATAATTCTTATAGAAGTATCTTTAAATTTAATATAATTCTATTAAAATAGTCATGTTTAGAAAAAAAATGATCTTTATAAAGATGTGTGTGCATTTCCTTCAAAAAAAAAAAATATTTTTTTAAATAGATAGAAATAAAAATATTCAAATATTAAATTTATTTATAAGTTTATAATATTATATGAGATTATATTATTATAATATACAAGAAAATAGAAAATATATGAATAAAAAGATAATGAAATATTTATGACCTAAATAATATAGAAATTAGTAGCTTTTTATAAGACTTACACAAGTGTAAGTTATAAATAGGTATTTTTGTATTAAAATAGATGCATTAAAGAAAGTTGTGGTAGAACATTATCATGTTGTAAGACAACTATATGGTGAAAGATAAAAATATGGATTCTATTATAGAAGAACCTAGTTGAAAGATGTAGTAGCAAAACATGGTTAAAAGACAAAGAGGTGGTAAAAACTTTTAGTATTAATATTATATTTTTATTAAAAAAAGACTTCTACTTACTTTTTATAGCCATAAATAAGGCAAAATAAAGTAAATTAGAAAAATAAATAATTTAGGCATCTTTAGAAAAAAATTAAAAATATTTTATAGGAGAAATTATCTTAAGAAATCAAGAATTGATACCCATAGAAGATCAGTTGAGAACCAGGGTCAAAATCAGATCCTAAGGCACAAAACTACTTATCTATGGCAATTCTAGGATTCTTTGGCAGATCAAAGAGCAGGATTTGAGAGCAAACTAGAGCAAAGATCTTTGGCTCTTAATTTTGTGTGATATAAGTTTGTAATGATTTTGTAAAAACTTTGCAAACCTAGGGTTGTTTTGGAGAGACTTTGGATTTTGAGAAATATAAAAAATTTATACTTTGGAGAATTTTGTAAGATTGGTAGATGATCTATAAATGATATTTTGTCAAGATGTATTCATAGTTGTGTTGTATGTGTATTGTAATTTTGAGCTTGGTTGAATGTTTCATTTGAAGGTTATTGAAATTCAAAATTATTGGATTATGAGAAATTAGAGTTTAGAGGATTAATGAAAATTATCTAAGATGTGTAGCAATTTGCCAATTGGATTAAGATATATATAAAAAAAAAAAAAAAAAAAAAAAAATTGCACACTATTGGTAGACTTGATTTCCAACAATTGTTCAAAGTTTAAAAGCAATTGAATAGTAAAATTAAGAGATATTGGCACCTGGAAATTGGCATCAAGATTGGAGAAGGAGGTTGGCTAATACTCAAGCAGATTATAAAGTTTATTTTCTATTTGGTAAGTTCAATCTTCTTCAAATTGTTTATGCTTGTTTTCAACTAAGTAATTGAGAGTTGTGCAAATTTTGAGTCAAAATCTATAGTTAAATTATTCATTATTAAGGTTTTAATCTGCAATAGGGTTTGGCTTAGGATTTAGGATTTTATTAGGATTTGGTCAAGATTTACTTAGGATTTATTTAGGATTTTATTAGGGTTTTATTAGGAATTATTTAAAATTTCTATTTTAATATTTGTTAGATTTTTATTTTAAGAATTTCTTTAAGATTTATTTAACATTTCTTTAGATTTGATAAAGGTTTGATTATAATTGTTAAGGTTTAATTAAAGTTTATTTAGGATTCTATTAGAGTTGTTAGGACCTTGTGGTTAGAATTTCTAATTTACCTTCTACAACCAAGTGTTTGGTGCTTTCTCAAGCAAGATTTTATATAATACGACAATGTAATCAAAATAATATTAGAAGTGGTGGATATGGCTTTGCAAATGAGTAAATTTGTATTGGTTGTAATAAAAATGACATAGTTATATTAATACATATTATAAACAAGATAGAATAATTCAAAGCAAAGCTTAAAAGTGCAAAATAAGTGAATTTAATTTATTTATTTTCCTTAGGATTGAATTTGTAAAGAATTGCACCAACTTTAATAGCACCTAAAGCCAATTGAAATACATTGAGGAGGTATTTAATTTTTTTTTTAAATGGATAAAACAAACTAATTAAAAATCTTTTTAATTTCTATTAGACTAGAAAACAAAAATTAAAGATTATCCATTAAAGATTGTAGTAGACTTGTTGATTTATGCCTTAGTGGCTACAAAATTGATTTTTTTATTCATGGTAGGTGTGGTAAACCAAAATATCTCAAGGACTTGTTTTTAGCATTAATTAATAGTAAAGAGGATTATACTACACCTTAATGAGACTTAGGACTACAAATTATACTATAAAATTAAAAGTTCTACCATAAGAGGGTTTTTGGGATGTAAATTAAAAAATAACAAAAATGAAGAAATATTAATCGTAAATTTGTATTCTATATTAGAATCAAAACTATCTTATGACTTACAAAATACAACTCATTGTTGCATATTTTACAAAAAAACAAAAAACAAAGTATATGTCAACAATCTGTTTGACATAAGAACATTTTAAAAAGAATTATGATGAGACAAAATATTATGGAATAAATCACATAGTAGTTGATTTACTTATTAGAGCACTAAAAAAAGAACAAATTCACACACTAACAAAAGAATTGAAATTTGAGATATTTGCCTACTTACACTTCAAGTGTTGAAGGTTAAATATCAGATTT
The DNA here is from genome assembly GCF_059467195.1 of Physcomitrium patens. NCBI lineage: Eukaryota > Viridiplantae > Streptophyta > Bryopsida > Funariales > Funariaceae > Physcomitrium > Physcomitrium patens. The sequence continues at coordinate 16,329,961 of NC_143423.1, forward strand.
TATAAAGTATTCGTAAAATTAGGTTGCTTGAGAATAAAAGCTTAAAGTTTAGAATAATGGTTTGATAGCAAAGATGGCCAAATTTACTAAAATCAATTTCATGAAAATTTGAAAAATCATTTGAATAAAATGACCACTAAAATTCTCAACAAATAAAACCAATAATGACTACAACTACATTAATATCCAAAATATGAATGAACTATGAAACATGAAATATGAACTATGAATAGAAACTACCAATAGATAATACTATTTACATATGTTGTTATCAAATCAAAATTTGATATGAAAAGAAAAGAAAAAAAAAACGAAAACAAGTATTATGTCATTTTTTTTCTTTAAATAAACTTTCTTCTAAAAACATATATACCAATTGCATAAAATGGTGACTAGCAGCATCTTTTGTATTACAAAAAAAGAAAAAAGAAAAAAAAACCCCACATCATCGTGCCTAAACTCGCATCCATTATACTCTCAAAATCCATATTGAAAGAAGATTTACCTCAATTTAGACCAGATAAAATTCCACGAGTTTCCCAACACATTCACAATAATAGTAAGCATATTGACGTGCAATATTGGTACAAAACCATGCCTTTTCGAGATCACGGAGATATATAAGTTGGGTACCATTAAAAAAGTGCAGTTCAGAACGGTAGCTATTACAGGGACAGTATGGGTAGCCAATACGCTGAAATGTCATTGTGGAGAGCCATAAATGATTCTATCATATGGGAACCCTCAGAAAATAAAGCAGTGAAGTGCGGTGCAGTGGCAACGCCTTCCCACTATCTGTTAATCAAGAGACCGACAATTTTCTACACAACGAAGCTAATCGTAGGGATCTAAACGGGGAAATTTTTTCACCCCCTCAAGGTATTAACCTTGCCTTGGAACAAACTATGTTCCTTTATATCTCAAGTACCTCTTACAAGGGAGGAAACAGACTACCACTTGTGTTGATCCTTTCATAAGGTCATCTATGAGACTCCTGCCTTCCTGAGAGACACTATGCGTGTAATGAAAGCACTGAGGACTCCTTCGAATCTCTTCTATGAAAAATGACGATGCAATTTACAGATCGAACACCCGCCTCGTGCCCATCTTCAATAAAGTTCCCTGGCACCCGCCTAAGTCTAACTTAGCTCAAATATAAGCTGTTTAACAAAGTCAAAGCATTTCAAAAAAAACCATCACTCACTTGTTAGAGGCCGGTTCAAGCAAAGACACCGGAATCGAGCACGCCCAACTTTAGTTAATAGCTCGCCCTGGGCTTGCTCCAGCATCTTTACCACCTGCGCAAAGCTGGGCCGGACGTCAGGATTTGCATCCCAACAACGGGTCATGATATCAGCAACATTTGGGGGACAAGTGTCTGGTATTGGGGGTCTGACGCCTCGATTCACCACTGCAAAAGCTGCTTGCACTGCAGTCATATTTTGGAAGGGTAACAGGCCTGTCACAAGCTCCCACAAAACAACGCCAAAGCTGTACACGTCCACCTTATGATTGTAGGGTCTGTGCTGAATCATCTCCCTGTAGTAACAACCACCAATTTAGCTCTAAACAATATAAAAGGTGGCTTTTTTCTTCCTCTCTTTTATTTTTTGTGTCTTGTTCATAATGCATAGACCTAAAGCTTTACAAATGTCCGAAACCCAGCGTCTGCTACAGTTGTTCAAAATTGAATCACATCCACGTCGGTTGAACTTTAAAAAGAAAGTGTGAAGAAGTCCAACAAAAACAGAGATTGTCGACATGGTACCAAGATATAGGTATCTTGTTCTTGCGCTTGATATCAAAGAAAATAAACTATATATGATGATTCAACATATGAGGCAGAAGGAAGGAAAGGATAAACTGGTGTAATCGTTCATACCAAATAAATAAAGATAAACATAGAGATCATCAAAAGCAGGGAAAAGGGAAAGACATCGGTTGCAAAATACTCACGGAGCCATCCATCGATAAGTTCCCGTCTCTGGAGTCATGCCCTCGACTTGCACTTCTATCCTAGCAGCGCCAAAATCTGCAATCTTGATAGATTTATCCGTTGCAATGAGCAAGTTGTCGGACTTCAAATCTCTATGGATAATTTCCAGACTGTGTAAATACTCCATGCCCCTGGCGACGTCCAGAGCTTGTTTCACTGCGAGCTTAAGCGGTACTGCTCGAGATTGCCGTTTACTCAAAAACGACCGCACTGATCCTCCCTTTGCGTATTCCGTAACTATGCACCAGACCATAGGCTTACGACAAGCTCCAATGAACCGTACCACATTTTGATGCTTCACAGCTGCAAGCATGGTCACCTCCTTGGCAAATGCAGACTCCATCATTAACTGCTTCTCGACGTTATTCTCAGGTCTTTCCAATATTTTGACGGCTACATCTTCCCCATTGTAGGTCCCTTTGTATAGTCGACCGAATGCGCCCTGCGCAAAAGGAGCACCCATTTGCAGTCGCCTCAGATCAATAGTCCAGTCATCGTATCCTTCCAGACCTTCGGTTTGATACCTGTTGCAATATAATTGGCAATTAGCAATAACCCATAACCCTTACAGTTCTATCGAGAGCGACGTTCTCCTCATTGAACCCTGAACCCAATGTGCATTCACAGAGGGTAAATTGCAGCCACTACATTAAGGTTAATGCATGCTTCAATAATCTGACGATACCTACGCAAGCCTTGCACATCAATAGTTTGTAACTTCCGGAGGGTCAAAAAGTGAAGAACGAGAGAAGCCCTAAACGAACCTTGGGTCCATGAGAGCAGCAGCTAATACATCTTCTCCAACGGTATGCGAGACAATGCCTGGCATGACCACACTATTCCCCACCGACGCATTCCCATTAGGTGGCCGTGGGTGGAGATCACGGTGCATAAGACGCGTGAGGATTAGGCCTCCCCCGTTGGATCCCACGCTACTATCCGCTTGTGACATCATTGTTACCGAGTTTCCACCATTGCTCATGCTCATCGGTATGCTTCCAGTGCTCGACACAGACATGTCAGAGGCTTCCTGCAGCCTCCGATAATCCATAAAATCATCCTGAAACGTGAAGAAGTCTTGTGTTGTCATGGTCGCATACCTTTTCTAAATCCTACCACTAAGATATGCCGTGTCCTCTTCTGCACCCGACTCTATCCCTCTGCATACTTAGAAAAAATACCCTACAAGTTCCATCCCTGTATCAAGCTCACGCACTAACAGCTCCCAGTTACAGCCACGAAAGATCACCCGCAGGATGACCTACACCTCAGCGAGGAGCTCCACTGTCACTGCTACCCGCTTGGATCCATTGCCCTAACCACTGCACCCACCTTCCAATCTCAACATCTGCAGCCAAAGCGCCATGGCTCGCATCCTTCAGCAGCCTCTTCCTCCTCCTCCTCCTCGTCTGCCAAACCAAACACCACACTCTCATTTCGCATTCACACCGCAACGATTCCAACACCGACGCCTCTCACACCCTCGGACTCCCCACATGCAAACATTCTCCGACACTCTCCCCTTCCCGACCCCGACATCACCCTTCCCAAAACCCAACCCTCCATGCCTACTAGATCTCTCTCTCTCTCTCTCTCTCTCTCTCTCTCACCACCTCCCAAGCTCCTCACCACCTCCCCCACCACCACTTCACGAGACCCTTCACATTACAATCCCAACAACATCACCGAATTCTCACCCCCTCCGCCTCCCACTTCGCATCATCACCGATGCCGCGTGCTACACTCACCACACCCCCAGATCAGACTGTTGTTAGTCCTCCTCCATGGCGAGCTCCTCCTACCCACATAAACCGCACCAGAACAGCGGCGAAAGAAAATTGTACATGTAATAATAGGGGAGAGAGAGAGAGAGAGAGAGAGAGGGAAGAAGAGTAAGAAAAACTAAAATACCATATAATTGTGCCGCAAAAAAGGAAAAAAGAAGGTATTTGCGATGCTGTTGCTCTCAAGCAGTGGATAACAATGAGGCTGAACAAGATGGGCGAGCAACCGAAGTGAGAAACAGAAGCAAGCGAGCGAGAAAAGCAAGCTATGAAAGAAAGACACAAAGCAAGGCAAAGCAAGGCAGACACGGCGCACCGAAGCCCTGAGGAAGGGATGCAATGTAGATGAATGTAATATGGGTGGATGGATGAGGATTGCCCTTCTTCACCCCCTGGTCACGGCGTCCCCACTCACCATTGATAGACTTACCTTTGTCTTCTCTAGATTTGGAACCGTATCTAGGATTCATGCCAGGTCACCAACTGGGCCGGTCGACCAAGAATCAAGCCGTTGGAATCGGGATAAAGCCATTGGGTTTCCCGCGGGAATAGACCCTTCTCCCTGAGGTCTCATCTTCGGCCGCATCGGACAGGGTCGTCCCCTAATGGCGCGGCTATCCTACTTCCGGAAGTGTTTAGGGGACCCATTTTAGCCTTTTTGGAATAGCTGCTAGTTAATGACAAATGAATTTTTTCCTGTTGGGGGTTCAAATTTTGTTCCACTCGCGAACGGAGGTTATTTATAAAAATATTCAAAAATCCCCTCGGGAACTTTTGGTGATTTTCTGAGATTTATATTTAATATATACTATGAAGTCATTAACTGAAAAGTTGCGGTTTTGAGGAAGCTTCCACCAGTCATTTTAGTTCACATGGATTTGATTTTGTGGATTTCTTTTTGGAGTTCAAATTTTGAATTTAGTTCTAAATTAAGAGTAGTATAGTTTTCTTTTCATTAAGTTCAACAGAAAAACTAATCCTAATTCCTCCCGTAATAAGCTTATGTTAAAGACATGCATAAAAATATGCTTATGTGAACACAAAGCATTTCAAAGGATTTTTTCTTTTTATTTTTCATTTGAAACATACCAAATCACAATTTCGTCATAGTCACATTGCATTTTTATATTTACCTTCATTTAAGTTATTTATTTATCAAGTATTTGATGAGTTTTTTTATTAATAAATAAATATTTTTTTAACGTGGTTGTATATATATATATATATATATATATATTTCCATAATTGAAAGAAGGTATAATACCTTTTTACTAGTAAATGTTTTTGAATTCTTTCACTATCCTATGATAATATTGGTCAAGTATGGTATAATTTGGGAAATAAAAAAGATTAAATTTTGCTCTTCTTTAATTGAAAACACCATTCAATAAGATAAAGAAGGATGGATATTATAATAATATTTAAACAAGAAAACACTAATTTAAACATAATAAATTTATTTTAAAAAATATCTATTTTTTCAAATTTATATATTTTTATTATGATACATTTAGAAAAAAAAAAAAAAATTAACTTAATAAAAAGACATAGTAATTTTGATTCTTAACTTCTAACTATAAGTATGTACATAATTTTTTAATCTTTGATTTGTGTCACTTTTATCTATATATGTATATATATATATATAGGTATACACAATTATTAGAAAAAAAGAAAATAAATATAAAAAGATTTTATATTTCTTGTACATTAAGATTACAATGAAAAAATTATTACGTTATTTTTTTATGTTAAACTATTAAAACACAAACAAATAATTAATTCTCTCTCTCTCTCTCTCTCTCTCTCTTTCTCTTTCTCTCTCTCTCTCTCTCTCTCTCTCTCTCTCTCTATATATATATATATATATAAATGTTTTGTAATGTTTATATAAAATCTTATAATATATATTCTATTATAAAAAATAATTATAAATTAATACATTTATAAATATAAAAAATTCTAAATTCTATGATATTTAGAAAAAAATAAAATTTGGTGGGTTTTTTATAATATAAAATTGTCTAAATTACAAAAACTTGACATTATATTTTGGTAATTTTTTTTTTTTTTTTTTTGATTTAAATTTAACAATATATACAATCCTTGTTAATTCTTTGATATATTAGAAATTTTTATTGTAACAAATCCTCACTTTCATTACATTTTTTGTCACGTTTTTTTATTTTCTACTATAACAAAAGAATGTTTTTCATTATAGTCTTTAAATAACTAAATAAATTGGTAATCCTTGCTCAAAACTTACTAATTCCAGTATCAATAAGAAAAAAATAAAAAATAAAATTTATAGAAATAAAATACAAAAATTAATCTATATCTGTGGAACTGTAAAGGAAGTTATTGCACACTATACATCAATATCAATCAAAGATTTAGGAAAAAAGAAAACACATCATATATATAATTAACAAAAAGAATTGTATATGAATGATGCATCAATATGAATGTGGATTTAAATGCAAGAATTATGAAGTTTATTGTTTAAAACAATAAAAATAAATTTCATCAAATACTAAAAATTTAACAATTGTGCAAAAGAAAAGTGTAGAATAAGTTATTATCCTACTTCCAACAATCTTTACTTTCAAATAGCCAATACATGTTATAGATAGATTTTTTCCATTGGTGGTCTTTATATGTTCTTAGGTTGACTTCTTTAGAATTGAAGAGCCACCAATCCTATCTAAAACTATAACAATTTTGACCATTAGATATTCTTGGATTGACTTTTGTAAATTTAATAAGCTCAAATATACTTACTACACAAATTCTAAGCATTGCTTAATATGATATCTTTTACTCTTTGTTGTCTTTAGCTACTTACAACCTAATATACTAAAAGATTTTATAGTAAAAATAGTAATATTTATTTGGTGGAATGTTAAATAGACTCAAGTTTTTACTAAATTGACCTACCCATGGTTAAGGATATGGTAATTATGATGAACATAGTTGGATTTCATTGATTTTGGGTCCAATAGTAGAGAAATGAATCCAAAGTTTTTTTTTTTTTTTTTTTTTTTTTTTTTTTTCCATAATGGTTATGATGGGTGGATCAATTTGGTAAAAATTTGGTTCTACTTAATATTTTTCTTTATTTTTTACTGATTATTACTTAATATATAAAATTTATCTTAAATCGAATAAGATGTTAGCATAGATTATACCTAGAATGTTCATAATGCATTAAGATGATTGAAGAAAATTGCACAAAATAATAAAACTCATTTTTTTTTTCTAAAGAATAAAAAATTATGAAAAAATTTTAAAACAAATTTATTGATATTTTTCTATCACGCAATATTTCTTGCAATATAAATTCAAATTTAAAAAATCAAAATTTATGTAAAAAAAATATATTTTATATTTTTATAATTAGAAACAAAATTCTTATTAAATATTGATTAAAGTTTTATATAGTAAAAAAATACACTAAAGATATCAACTAGCAAAAATTTCTCATGATTTATTTCATCAAAAATAAAATAAAAACTAAATAATATAAAAATATTTATTTTGAGTGAAACTTGTTTTATATATAAATTATACTAATAAATTCTATAATATACTAATCTATATATTAAAAAAAATCAAAAAGCAAATAAAGTACACTAAAAAAGATAATCAACGAAAAATATATCTATATATAAATAAAAAACACACACACACCTACACAGTAATATAAACATGATATAAATTTGTTGATGGTTGGCCTCTTTGTACTAGTGAAGGTAGTTACAATAACTATAATAGAACTTCAAATTTGTTTTAGTAGAATAAAAAAGACCTTAATAAAAACCATATAAAGAAATTATATATATATATATATATATATATATATATATATATATATATATATATATATATTCAAATATTTATACATCAAAGATAATAATGTTTAAAAAAAATATAATATATATAATATGATGCTTCAAATTGGTCCACGTTAAATTTAATTTTATATACTTTATTAAAAAATACTTAATATTATATATATTATATACTTTAAAATAAATTAAATTTAATTTTAAATTAAATATACAAAAAAATATTAAAATAATAATTAATTTTATTATTATTAAAGATCTAAGTCTACTAATTATTATATGTATATATGTAAATATATATATATATATATTTAAAAATATTTTTTAATAATATTATTATTAGCTTCAGTATCCTAATATAATAAAATGAGAAAGTAATTTGGTTAAAATAAAGATATACTTACAAAAATAAATTTAAAAAATATTTATGAATATATATTTAGATTTTATTCTTAATAAATTATATTATATTATATTATATTTTTAATAGACTTAATAAAAATATGTTATTTTATATTTACATAAAAGATAAAATTTTATAAACATTTATATATTTTTGATATTTCAATAAAGATCCTTGATTTTTTTTATATGTAGAAATACCCTTGAAAGTTTAGAAATTGTATAAAAAAAATTTATTGTACAAATACATAGTTATAACCATTATTATTATTTTTTCTTTCTTGCTTTCTATTTCTATTAATTGCCATTGATATTGATTTCAATACTATAGATAAGTAATTCTAAATATGATGGTTCAAATTGGTCCACGTCAAGTCTAATATAAGTGACCTTTCTACCATATTGGCTGTGTTTAAATATGCATGTGTTCTAACTAGTATTTTTTTAACTTTTTTGATTTTTTTAATTTTTAATTTTCTTTTTATATTAACTTAAAGGTTGTTTATAAATGAAAGGCAAGTATCATCTAAATTTGGTTTTTTAAATTTTTGACTACCTTTTTTTATTGAATTAGGCTCAATTTTATTTTTTATATAATCTATATAAATATATCACAATATTGAATATCATTAGGAATAAGTTCAATATTATACTGTAAATATCCAAAGTATTTTTTAAAAATATATATAATAATAAAAAATTGATGCATTGCATGTTCTTTTAACTATAAATGTGCATGGACATTTTTTTTTTGTTGCAATCATGCTCTCTTCAAAGTTTATAATGATTTTGATATATATTGTTTTTCAAAAGATTAAAACAGATTTGAGTATTCTTAAATAAACTTTGAGGATTTTTGACAATATGGTGTTAAGCACATGAATCTTAGAGAACTAAAAGATCAATACACTCTTGTATCACTTAAAAAGATTGAAAAATCACTCAAAGATAGTATAACATTAAATTAAAATGTATATTGCCAAAGACAAGAAGATTAAAAAGTCTTGAGATAAGATTAAAGACTAGAAGGATATTGACAAGAGTGAAAAAGGCTTCACTCTTGCCTCTATATATACTATCTAATTAGGAGCTATATAACAATGTTCTATAGGACTTCTAACACGTATCTAATTTGCAAGACATGTGTCTTAACTTGCAAGGTAAGTTTCTTATATGCATGCCACATCATTAGCTTGTATTGCAAGCTATTTATACATGCAACATATTGCTAATTTTTTGGCAAAGTTTTTAAGTTATTAATCAATTATAAATATGTATAAAGTCAAATATGTGTCTATAAAGTTTCTAAAAAGCTTTGCCATAAGATAATGTCAAATCTACTCATATTTATTTTCTACCTATCACTTCTTATCTAGATAAATATATATATATATATATATATATATATATATATATCCATGACATTATGTACTCCCTCTTCTCTTCTTCTAGGAATAATTTTCATAAAAAGTAAGTATTATATGTTGAAAAAGTCTAAGATACAATAAATTACGTTTACCACATACTCTAATCTTTGTTCTTTTTGAAGATGGTTTATAGGTTATTTCAGCTATTAATAGTATCTCATACCAAGGAAAAAAGACCGCTATGTTATTTGATCATTATTAAGACCTTTGTAACTCCCTTCAAATCAAATATTTAGAATACTGTCAGGAATTGTTCTTACTTCCAATAAAATCTTCAAGCATGAAAAGTCTCTTCTAAGGTTGTGATATCTAATGCATTATATCTTACTATTTATTCAAAGAAAAACATATTATTCTTGAAGATCTTTATCTCTATTTCATTATTTTAAAGGTTGTGATAGTTGCAATGTCTCATTTGATAAGTCAAGAAACAATAGCTCTTGAATTAAATCTACTAATTGTTGATTTTTTTATTTCTATGATACCATAATTATATAAAAAATGAAAATAATAATAAAAAATAGAATATTCATTTTTTAGACCTTAGTTTTTTTAAAATAAAGATTTGCTATCATTCATTTTAATTTTAATATATGTTGTTAATAAAAAGCATTAATTTTTTTTACTATGTTTGTAAGATTGTTTATTGGTTCCAATGTGTGTTTGCTAATATTATATTAATGAATAAGATATTTCAATCCATTTTGGCGTCATCTTGAATCTTAAACTTCTTTTACTTTGAATTATTGATTATTATCTATTTCTATTGGAAGAGGTGGCATTTATCTTCTTCTTAAGATATTCATTGTCTTGTATAGTTCAAATAAAGACATGTAGAATACTAGATGGATCTTTGTAGACTTTGGTAGATATAATTGATTAGAAATTGGATTGTTTTATTTACTAATAGGATATAGTCCAAGCCTACAATAATCTAATTTATCTTAAGAATGGCTAATCTTGATATTGTGAAAAATTAATTATATCTTATTGTTAATATAAAATTGAGATAGTTTCTTGTAATAGACATCTACATTGGTCTATTTTTATTCTTGAGCTTTTATTAATTATGTCTTCATTGTTATATGTAGCTTAAATAAATGATTTGCCAAATCTTTTTTTATGAGATAATCAACTTTTGAGAAGTCAAAAATATAAAATCATAGATGATAATTATAATTAACAAAAAAAAAAAAAATTGTTGTATAGAATATTACATCATATTATTATAAGCAAATTTTACCAATGGTAAAAGTGTTTTCTAATCATTTTATTATTAGTTGATAGTACACCTCAAATATTGCTCCAAAACTTAATTTATTAGTTGTGTTTGTCTATTAATTTGAAGATGAAAAGCCAAAGATAACTTTATGTTTACTTTTAAAATCTTAAAAAGAATTTTTTAAAAACTTGATAGAAATTAAATTATCTTATTCAATTTAATATCCATGAAAAATCTATAATATCAATAGATATTGTTAAAAAAATTTACATATTCTTCCATTTATAATAGATTTTGTACATGGTACAAATGTGCTATTTTGATAAAACAGTCTACTATTACAAATATAAAACCATTAAAACTTGAAATTAAAAGATCCATAATAAAATCCATAGAAATAAAAGACCATGGTTGTTTTATAATAGATAATAGCTAAAGAAGTCTATAAGTGATCTTGAAATCAAATCTTGATAAAAACATGTTCCAATGGACTTTACAATGATTTAAAAAATATGCTAATATAAAATGTTGAAGTTCTTGTGATTTGTATATATGATGATTGAATTCAAAGCACCTTCAAGATAATGATGCCATCCTTAAAATGAATCTACAACTATAAAAAGCTCTTTGTTGTGGATCTCATAGTTGATCTTGGCTGCTAAAAATTTCTTGGAATGAAAAGCTATTAGGTGGAGCTTATCATTTGCTTCTATTTGTGATAATACTACATCTATAGTAAAGTCTAATGCATTTTTTTCTATTAAAACTATTTTAAAAAAGTCAATATAATACAATATTAATATAAAAATAAATATTGTCTTCAATACTGTAAAAGATGTTTTTGCTTCTTTGTTCTACTTAAGTTTATCTTTATAAGTCAAACATGTAAGAGAAGCTACAATTTGAAAAAAAAATTTGATGAATATTTGATAATAATTGGCAAATCTTAAAATATATTATATATCTTTGATTATTTTTAAAATTTTAAAATCTATGATAGTTTAGATTATTTTTGGATCTATTATAAGATCATTGTTTGAAATAATATATTGTAGAAAGTCAACTTGAGTAATGTGAAATATATAGTTTTCTATCTTGGCATATAATTCCACATCTCTTAATTTTTGTAATATATGATTAATATGAAATTCATGTTTTTTTGGTTTTTAGAATAGATTAAAATATTTTAAAAATAATAGATAAAAAAATCATTAAGAAACTCAAAAAAGATATCATTCATTAGATATTGAAAAATAGTTGCTACATTTGTGTATCCAAAAGGCATGACATTATATTTGAAATGTAATTTTTTATTTATCTTTTTTTTAATATTTATTAAATTATATGCTTGTTTTAGATCTATTTTTGTATAGATATTTGCTTGATTGAGTTGATCAAGAAGTCTTGAAATCAAAGATAAAAAATACTTATTTTTGATGCTGATCTTATTGAGTCCTTGATAGTCTACACACATTTGCAAAGATCTATCTTTTTTCTTTACAAATAAGATAAGAACTTTTGTTAGAGATTTAAAATGGTACATAAAGTTTTTAGCTAAGTTCTTATCAAGATATTACTTGAGTGCAACCAATTCATTTTGTAATAAGTTATAGATTGGTCTGAATAGTAATTGAGCTCTTTCTTGAAGATTGATAGAATAATCATAGATATAATGTTTTGGAAGAATATTTTAAAATCTTCTTCTAAAGGATATCTTAATAATCTTCATATATTACTTGAGATCTTTTCTCTATAAAAAATAAGTGTGGCATATATAAAAAAAAGCTAATCTTTCTTTTGCAGCATGCATAAAAGCTCTCACACTTATCAATAAAGTTTTGGATGTATTGGACTTATAAATTTTTACTTAACTATCAAAATCTTGGGCTAAACTATGGAAAAAATTAAGGTTATAAGAAATCTAGTCTATTTGAGAATTATATTTTTTTATCCATGATAATCCTAAAATAATTAGATTAAAAAGAGAATTAATTATATTAAATATTATTAAATTATTATAATCTTTAGTTATTAAATCTAAAGAAATTATTTTATAAATATTATTTTCATAGGACAACAAACAATAATCTGAGAATTCTACATGTACATATTTATTTTTCTTAATTAAAAATATTTCTTGTTTTTTTAATAAAAGCTTTGTTTATGAAAGAAATTAAAAATATTAAATATAATAAGGTATAAATTTTGTGATTTTTGATCTAAATAAACTTCTATTTTAAAATAATATGAGGGCTTTGAATAAAGAATATAACTTTTATTAGATATTATATAAGATTTCAATTACACATTTCTTATTGTAGTCAATTTTTTTTTTTTTCCAATACATTATCGTTTTTGGAAATTATGCTCTTCATACTATGATTATGTTGCTTTTTTTGGATAATATTGACTAATGTGCTTAGATTCTCTACAATATAAGTATAATCCTTTTTAATAACATTGAGTATTTTCTTTCTCAATAAGAAGTTTGAAACATACCATGTTAATTTTGCATAGGTCTTGGTCTTAATAAATAAGCTTTTGTAAACTTAAAAGTTGTTACCATAACTTAACTTGTAATTCTCCAACCAAACCTTTATTCTAGGAAACTTTCAAAGAATCAATTATCTCATGTAATAGCTTAAGCAATAAATTATTCTAATAAATTACTCTAATAAATTACTCTCGGCATTGTCAACAATAAATCTTTGATATTGTCTTTCAATTCATATTAAAATTGATTGATAAAGGCTTTGTCATTTCAATCTATATTGCAAATAAATTTTTAGAATTTTATAGCATATATGATAGTTGAATGTGATCCTTGTCATAAAAATAGGAATTTGGCATCTACTACCCTTTCTTAATCATTTTTTTAAAATATGGTTGTAAATACTTTTAAGAATGAATTAAGATCATAAAAGAATTTTGAATATTTTTTTATTAAATAAGCAAACCAAGAGAGCACTTTTAGATAGTAGTGGACATATAAATCCAACTTGAGTAACTCCATTAAGATATTGAAAAGGATGCAACCTTAAGAAGTTACTATAATTATTGTAAAAATCTTCAAAACTTTGATCTTATTCTATCAAACTTTTTTGGCATACTTATCTTTATCTCCTTCATACTTGTAGAAATAAGGCTTCTTGCATTTAATTAGAAACTTGATCTACTTATATCTCTCAATTGCACAACCTCTTGGCATAGAGTGTGAACCTTATTGTTGACTTCTTCTATAGGTATAGAAATAATACCTCTATTATTCTTATGAAAAATATATGAGATTTTAATCATGATGTCATGGACCAAAAATACAAACAAGAAATCTAAACAAGAAGTTCAAGAAGAAATGACAAGAACTAGATTATCAGATGAGTACAAGAGCAATGCCAAGAGAATTGAGCTAGAGCTTCAAGAGATGTGTTGTCGAGGCTGAAGAACCCTTCAGCCTCGACTCCTATATATACTACTGGCCTATGGTTCTAAGGAAGCGCATCAAGAAGCTTCTCAAGAACTATGAAGCTTCTCGAGCAACTACCCAAGAGCTAGGAAGCTTCTCAAGTAACTTCCTAGAATCTATTAGAATATTCTAAGAATCTTCTAGAGCCTTCTAAGGGAATCTTTAGGGAATCTTCAAAGAATCTTTAGGGAATCTTTAAAGAATGTTCTAAAAGAATATTCAAGAAATCTTCTGGAAGTTTCTAGAGACTTCTTTCTAGAAGGTTCTAGAAACTTGTCTCTAGAAAGGTCTAAGGACTATGTCCCTAACATCACCTCCTCCTTTAGCTTCGAGGTCTCCGAGAAGCAATGTTATCGTCAGTCAATACCAATGCAAGAAAATAAAGATCTGTCGCATAACCTCTGCTATGAATTCCAATTGTTGTTCACGAGGCAAGTGATTCAATGGTCCTTGAAGCCAACGGTAGTGGCCCACGCCTTCAACTTCTGACCAAGCATGAACCTCCGTGTCTTCATTGTGAAATTGTCTTGCAAACACTCCTTCTGGCTGACCATTGTAGGCAGGCTCGACCTCAAATACAATCACCAGCGATCTGTTGCTCAGAATCCTTCGACGTCATCGCGGTGCAAGCGGTTCTTCATCTCGCGGTCGTCTTCGTGAGCTAGTTGCTTGAGATGACATGACAAGTGTAGTATCTTGGCTATCCATATTCAAAGGCTAAAACAATAAGAACAAACTTGGGCTACTAACAAAGTTCTACGCTATCTTGGAGAGAATGACTACATCAACTATGGATTTTGGTGGTGCTCTCTCCTCTTTTCTGTTTTCTGGATGAGCAAGCTTCAGTAAGAAGCTATCGTCGAACCGGCTTGGGTTTCTCAGGATATCGTCGATGTAACTTCTGTACCTTTTGCGGCGCATTTGCGAGATTTTTGGCCGACTCCCATGTTCGTTCATTAATATCGTAACTGCTCCAATGCACAAAGTATTCTAATTTACCCCGTCTTTGCCATGAATCCAGGACCTTTTCCACCTCGTATTCTTCGTGGTTCTCTATTTCTATGCTAGGTGGTGGACATTGTACTCTTCCAGGAAAAGACGATTCTCGATAAGGCTCCAACAAAGAAACATGAAAGACAGGATGTACCTTCATAGTAGCTGGTAACTCCAGACGATACGCTACCTGATTGATCTGCTTCTGGATAACAAATGGTCCTAATCTCCGATAGTCCAATTTGTCACATGGCCGCTTGGTCTTAATATTTCGTCGAAGCAGCCAAACTTTGTCTCCAATCGTGAATTTAAGTGCCTGATTCCGAAATTTGTCTGGGGACGCCTTGTAAGATTCTTGGGCAGTTTGCAATTGAAGCTTCAATGTAGTTTGAAGCTATGAAAGCTCCTTCACTAATCCTTCAGCTGCCGGATTGTTAATCGTTGACGAACTCCATAAGTCAAGCTTTGGATGGTATCCATAATTGGAAAAGAATGGCGTTTGTTGAGTTGACGCATAAAGGGTGTTGTTATATGCAAACTCGGCTAGCGGTAGATATGCGACCCAATCATCTTGTTGATAGTTGATGGTGCAACGTAAATATTGCTCTAAAACTTGATTCACTCGTTCTGTTTGGTCGTCCGTTTGAGGATGAAATGCCGAAAAAAGCTTGATATCCACCTTCAATATTTCAAAAAGAGATTTCCAAAACTTTGACACAAACTGGGTTCCTCGATCCGATACGATATCATCTGGTAGACCATGATATCAATACACATTATCAAGAAAGAGTCTTGTTGTGTCTTCGCTTGACGATGTCTTCTTGCAAGGGACAAAATGCGCCATCTTTGTAAGCCGGTCTACGTCAACAAAAATGTTGTCAAATGAATTCGATGGTGGTAGATCCATAATAAAGTCCATGGAAACCGAAGACCATGGTCGGCGCGAAATAGGCAATGGCTGTAGAAGTCCATAAGGCCGATGTCGAGGGTTTTTGGATCTTGAACAAATGTCACAAGATACAACAAAATCTTTCACATCCTTCCACATTTGAGGCTACCAGAAATCGCGGGAAATAAGTTCCAAGGTCTTATTGAATCCAAAATGTCCCGCAGTTGGAAAGTCATGACGAGATTGAAGAACTCGGAGTCGTGTTGGCCCTTTTGGGATATACAACCGCTCTTCGAAATATACTAGATCTCCTTCCATCTTGAATTTATCATCACTAGCATGTTGCTTGATATCAAGGGCTAGAGAATCTTCAATGGTTGCGGCCCGTACCTGGTCGAGGAAGTCAGCATCAATTGGTACAATAGATGCGTTGAGCCGAAATTTCTCTGGCTTCAACAATGTCGTGCACTGTTGATCAAATGCTGTATCTCCAGCCTTTGGCGCGAGATATGATCTCCTTGATAATGCATCGGACAACCCTTGTTGCTTCCCAGGCCGATAAGTAATAACAAAGTCGAACCTGGATAGCGACATACTCCACCGAGCTTGACGCCGATTCAAAACCCGAGCCGACATAAAATACTCCAAATTCTTGTGATCCGTATATACGGTCACTGGATGTGCAGTTCCTTCGAGAAAGTAGCGCCACTCTTGGAAAGAATCTACTATAGCAAGGAGTTCCTTATCGTGGATCTCATAGTTGATCTCAGCAGCAGAGAATTTTTGAGAATAGAACACAACTGGATGGAGCTTCTCATCTATGCCCATCTGTGAAAGTACAGCTCCCAAAGCAAAATCCGAAGCATCTGTCTCCAAATAAAAGGCCTTTGTAAAGTCCGAATGTACCAAGATTGGAGCTGTAGTAAATACCATCTTCAAATCTTGAAATGCTTTTTCTGCGATAGGTCCCCATTCGAGCTTGTCCTTATACATTAACCGAGTGAGGGGGGCAGCAACTTGAGAATAATTCTTGATGAAGATCCGATAGTAGTTAGCAAATCCAAGTAAACATTGTATGTCCCTAACCGTCTTTGGAACTTCCCAAGACATGATTGCTTCCACCTTCTTTGGATCCATCTTCAAGCCTTCCGTAGTCGCGATGAATCCCAAAAACTCCATCTCAGTTTGGTGAAATAAGCACTTCTCCAATTTGGCATAGAGTCCTCGCTCCCGTACTTTTTTGAGTACCAGACGAACGTGCTTCTCATGTTCTTCCTCGTTCTTAGAAAATATCAAAATATCATCTAGATAGATGACAACAAAATCGTCTAGATGCTCTCGAAAGATGTCATTCATCATGTGTTGAAAGACCGCTGGAGCATTAGTAAGACCAAATGGCATGACATTGTATTCAAAATGGCCATACCTTGTTCGGAACGCTGTCTTCCATTCATCTCCTTCCTTAATTCGCACAAGGTTGTAAGCTCCCCTTAGGTCAATCTTTGTAAAGATCCTTGCACGCCCAAGTTGTTCTAGAAGACCAGAGATCAAAGGCAGTGGGTAGCGATTCTTTTTTGTCACCTTGTTGAGACCTCGATAGTCCACGAACATCCGTAGTGAGCCATCCTTCTTCTTCACAAATAAGATTGGTGCCCCAGCTGGCGACTTCAAATGACGGATGAAGTTCTTGGCTAGATTCTCGTCAATGTACTTCCGCAACTCTGTCAACTCCGTCTGCGACAAATTATAGATTGGTCCAAAAGGTGGTTGTGCTCCTTCTTGCAATTCAATGGCACAGTCATAGGGTCGATGCTCTGGCAGCATATCAACATTCTTCTTTTCAAAGACATCTTTGAATTCTTCATACTGCTTTGGAATAACCAAAGTCGGAGTTGCATCTTCTCGAGTCGGAGTTGCGAAGATGACAAGAGGTGTATTTTGCTTGGCTTCCTTCATAAAAGCCCTTGCACCTATAAACAAGGATTTATTTCTAGACATTGTCTTGGCAGATTCCACCTTCAAGGAGTTTGTTGGAAATGTCACTTTCCGCAACTTCCAATCTATCAATGGATTATATCTATCAAGCCAAGATAGTCCCAAAATGATAGGACATGAAGGGGTCTTGATAACATTAAACACAATATTGCTCTCATGGTTTTCAAGACGTACCTTCAATGGTTTAGTTTCAGGGATAACATTGCCCGAAGACAATGGTCGTCCGTCTATGACTTCTACATGGACAGGCTTAAGTTTCTTTACAAGAAAAATATTGTGAAGCTTGGCAAACTCTTCATCTATAAAGCAAGCGGATGCACCCGAGTCTAATAAAGCATCGACTTGTAGTTCTTGAATACCCAGATGTAAAGGTACTATAAAACAATCTGAAAGTTGAGCTGAGAGAAAGGGACCTTGATTAATTTTGGATGTTGAGATGTCCAGCTGCACGGTCCCTATTGTGGCTGGGCGTCCTTGTTTTCCTGCATGCTTGTATTCCTGAGTCTTGTTGTTTGAGGCTTCTGTTTCTTCCGACAATCTACAGCTTTATGGCCCGCTTCTCCGCAATATAAACACAAATTTTGTTCAAACCGTCGCTTCCTTTCCTCAGCTGTGAGGGGTTTGAAACGTACCGCATCAATTTGCATGGATTCAGGATCTGTGGAGTGATTCTCTGGACCTTTTGAAAATGTAGCAAATGCTCCATCATTTCTCCAGCCTAATCGTCTTTCTTGTCGTAATTCAAAGAGGCGGTTGTCACAAATAATTGCCTGAGATATAAGTTCTTCTAAAGTATCCGCCTTAGGCATGGTGATCAATAAGTTCTTGACATCATCTCTCAGTCCATATCGAAATCGTGTCATGAACGCCTTATCATTCCAATCAAGATCACATGTAAGCTGTTGAAATTCTGCAGCATAGATTGCAGCAGAACGTGATCCTTGTCGCAGATTTTGTATCTTTCTTTCAGCCACTCTTTCTCGATCGCTATCTCCAAACGCAGCAGTAAGTCTCTCTATGAAAGCCTCTAGGTCGTACAATATTGGAGAATCCTTCTCCAATAGTGGAGCAAACCAAGAGCGAGCATTTCCTGATAGAAGAGTACCTATGAAAGCAACATGGGTAAATCCATTCGGATAACAAGAAGGGTATAGGCGTAAGTAAAGCCGTACTTGTTGCACAAAACCTCGGAAGTTGGCTCTTGTTCCGTCAAACTTGTCTGGCATACTCGCTTTTGGTTCTTTCGTACTAATCCTTGAAGTATCCATAGGGGTCGTATGTGACACATGTCTTGCTTCTCTCAGTCGAATAATCTCTTCTTGTAGGCTATGAATTTCGCGTCTAGCTTCTTCGGTCACTAGATCAATTTGAGGTTCTTTACTTGGATTGCGAAAAAATGCAATCTCCTTTCGTACACTATTCATAAGAGCTTGAAGATCTGCAAGAGTTGCCACTCTATTGTCTACTTATGGAGATGCACTGTCTATGACCTGGTCTACTTCCATATTTAGAGAATAGATGGATTAAAATTTTGAGAGAAGAAGAAATTGCTAAGTTTCTTGGAGGAAATTGTAGCACTACCTGTCACTAAAACCTACTCGGAGAAAAGAAAAAAAAACACTAAACGATTTCAGTTTTAGAGGAGGGTAATCCGCAACCTCTAAAAATGCCTCAATGCTTTCGAGAAGAGGAGTAATCCGCACTCTATCAAGAAGGCAAAGCTCTGAAATCGATGTTAACAGTCTTTTTTACTAGCTATGCTAAACAAAAAGAAGGAATTAATATCAGTCCAAGAGAAGGTAATCCGCAACCCTTAGAACGCTCAAGTATCTCCAAGGAAAGGGGTAGTCCACTCTCTGCCTCAAAGAACTAAGCTCTGATATTGTGATTGAAAAAATATCAGTTTAGAGGAAGATAATCCGCAACCCCTAAAGCGCTAGAATACCTTCAAGAAGAGGGGTAATCCGCTCTCAAACAAGAAGGATTCAGCTCTGATATTAAGATAAAGGAGTCTCGACAAATTATCACGGACCAAAAATACAAACAAGAAATCTAAACAAGAAGTTCAAGAAGAAATGACAAGAACTAGATTATTAGATGAGTACAAGAGCAACGCCAAGAGAATTGAGCTAGAGCTTCAAGAGATGTGTTGTCGAGACTGAAGAACTCTTCAGCCTCGACTCCTATATATACTATTGGCCTATGGTTCTAAGGAAGCGCATCAAGAAGCTTCCCAAGAACTATGAAGCTTCTCGAGCAACTACCCAAGAGCTAGGAAGCTTCTCAAGTAACTTCCTAGAATCTATTAGAATATTCTAAGAATCTTCTAGAGCCTTCTAAGGGAATCTTTAGGGAATCTTTAGGGAATCTTTAAAGAATATTCTAAGAGAATATTCAAGGAATCTTCTGGAAGTTTTTAGAGACTTCTTTCTAGAAGGTTCTAGAAACTTGTCTCTAGAAAGGTCTAAGGACTATGTCCCTAATACATGAAAGTATTGACAAGCTTGTAAAGATCCACAATAATTGTAAATCTATTATCACTTCTATAGTGAGCAACATCCATAATTTTGTTTTCTGTACATGACTCAAATAAATTCACAAGTCAAATTAAAATAGTATAGCTTGAAACCTCTAATATTGAATGATTTATTTTATAAAGGATAGTCCACTCTTTTTTTAAAAAATAATTCTTATTTAGAAATTTAATAATTAGTTTAAAGATGGATAATCTATAACCTTCAAAACACAACAATAGAAGTAGCATAATCTACTCTTTTCTAAAACAAAACAAGAATAATAAGTTAGTATGCTTATTAAATTGTCAAGGATATGAATCTTCAAGAACTAAATGATCAATACATTCTTGTGTTACTTAAAAAGATTGAATAATCACTCAAAGATGATATAATATTAAACTTAAATAGCTATTGCTAAAGACAAGAAGACTAGAAAGTCTTAAAACAAGATTAAAGACTAAAAAGATGTTCTTAAGAATAAAGAAGGCTTCATTCTTGCCTCGATATATATTATCTAATTATAAGCTACGTAGCAACATTCTACAGGACCTCTAAGATATTTCCGATTTGTAAGACATGTGTCTTAACTTATAAGGCAAGTCTCATATATGTGTGCTACAACATTAGCTTATACTACAAGCTACCTATATGGGAAACACATGATTAACTTGTTGGTCAAGTTTCTAACCTATCAATCAACTATAAAACATCTATAAAGTCAAATATATGTCTATGAAGCTTCTAAGAATCTATGCTATAAGGTAATATCAAATCTATCTACATTTACCTTCTATCTAGTACTTCTTATCTAGATAAATATGAATGTTTGTTTTAGATGGTGTATATAAAAAAAATAGTAGTAATTTAAAAATTAATTTTAATATCCTTAATTAAATATTTTAAAGGATTGATAAGAAAAAGAGATGGATGATTGTATATGTAGCAACTACATTACATAGATAGGCTTAATACTTCATTTAATTTATATTATTTTTTGTATTCACAATACTAAAGCAAAAAAAGAATGAAGAAGCTTTTATATTAATGATAATGGTACAAATAAATACCATAATATATATATATATATATATTTAATCAATGGAAATCAATAGACAAAAAAATTAAAGTTTTAGATAGATGGTCCAAAAGGTGACAAAAAAAACATGAAAATAATACTATCTTTATCTATTAGAATGCACATTTTAAACATTATATTCTTTAATGCTTTGCAATAGTATCTAAGCTTTTGATATGCAACTTCTTATAAATCAAAAGCTTTTTAAAGCCCTTTCTTATACTTGCTCGATATAGTTATTTGTCACTAGAATATTATATTTAAATTGGATGTCATTGACAATCTTTTATGGTGAATATCTAAGAGTGTCACATAGTTTGTTATCAATCAATTTTCCAACAAATAATGCAAATGTGTAAAAAGTATGGACTATAAAATATATAAATATAAGTGTTATTGATGCCATGTAAAAAATCACTTATTTTTGTAATTTTTTTTGTAGATGCTTGTTTGTTCTTAAAGTATTTAATATTTATATAAGTATATTATTGATGTGTGGTTTTGATTGTGAGCATGACTTGACATTATCATTTTCTAAAGATACATATAAGTGCCACATATATTTGATATGACAATAAGTAACAATCAATTGTGTTGAATTTGTGGTAATAGTGTGTATTTCAAAGCTACAAGAAATTGCTACACTTTGCTTGTGATAGCAAAATTCTTTCATTAAATTGAATTTTATGTCTATATAGAATGCAACAAAGTATGTCATTAAAGAATATATGTAAGTATTTATAGCAAGAACTGAGAGTATATGTAAGAGAGATAGAAAGAAAGAGAGCAATATTAATAAGAAGGTAGCAAAGGGAGGGCAAATACTTTCTAGAATCCTTAGGCTCTTAAAGATACTCTTACAATTTCAAAAAAATATTAAGGATATTCATAAAAATATTGCAAGATTCATTATTATCTATCAATTTTTTTCTTATATAAAATAATATTTGGAATTCATTGAATATTAAGCTGATTTTTTTCATTATTTTTTTAATATTAATTTATATTTCAATTCAAAAATAATAATTTAAAATATCTTTAAATTCTCAAATTATAATATAATAACAAATTCTTTGTAAGATATTTTATTATATTTATTTATATTTCTAATCTATCTATCTATATATATATATATATATATATATATATAGCAAAGAAGCGTTACTTCATTTGGCTAGAGTTTGAATTTTTTTCTTTATATCATTTATATTGAAAAGAACTTCAAAAGATGAAACAATTTTTAATCTCTAAAACTTTATGTTCTACGTATATATTTTTTCATAATAAAGTAGGACAAGATTTACAAATATATCATAGAAAAAGTGCTATAATCTCACAAAGTTTCACCTTTTGAAACATTATACTTAGATTTCTGGTTTCTAGGCCTTTGCTTTAAAAATAAAAATAAATTCCACATCTTTGATGTTGGAAGAAAAAATAAAAGAAAAATTGATACTTAAGAGACCAAACCTAGAAACATTTTAGAATATACTTCAAACCACAAAAAAAAAAAAAAAAAAAAAAAAAAATCATAGAAGAGAGTTGTAAGGCAATAATGTAGTATAATGAAGCCATGTTGATTTATGAAAAATGATAACATGATATTTTAAAATAGCCAAGGTGGCACCATCAATGTTGTCATGATATAATAAGGCTAATAGGTGAAAGAGTGAAAAAAATTTATATTATAAAAGAGCTTATTTCTAAATATTATAAAAAATTATCTTAGAAATATAAATAATAGTTAAAAGGTAATAAATTTAAAAGTGCAAATACTACTTTTTTATAAAGTAGACTTTTACTTATTTCATAGGACCATAAATAAGGCAAAATAAGGTAGATTAGAAAATTAAAGAATATTAGCATATATACAAGAGACTTAAAATTTTATTTTAGTAAAAATTATTTCAAAAAAATAATAATTAATATCTAAAAAGAAAAAATTTGCCAACTAAGGTCGAAATCAGATCCAAAGCATAAAACTATGTACCTATAGCAACTTTGAGGTTCTTTTGTAAATCAAAGAATAAGCTTTGAAGGAAGACTTTATAGGATTTCTTTGAGCATTTGATTTGAGCAATTTGAGTTTTTAATGACTTTATAAGAGCTTTGCAAAGTTAGGATTGTTTTTGGTGAATCTGATTTTATAAAATAAAATAAAGAATTTATATTTGAGAGAATTTTATGAATTTTGTAGTAGATCTACAAGTAATAATTTGTGGATTTTAAAGTAAATTTGTTTTTATTATATGTTGTAAATTTGAGCATAATAAAACAAATAGATTGAAGGTTATTGAAGTTTAAGTAGATTAGAGTCTTAGAAATAGGGTTTTGAAGGTCAGTGAGAATTTATAAGATCTTTAGTAATTTGCTAGTTGGATTGAGGTGAAATTTATATATGTAGATAATAGACTTGATTTCCAATATATATGTGAATTTTGAAAGGTATTTAATGGTAGAATTTAGAAATTTTGGCTAAGAAAGATTGGAATCAAGATTGAAGAAGGAAGTTGGCCAATATCTAAGAAAATTTTAGTATTTATCTTCTATTTGATAAGTTTGATCTTCTTAAAAATATTTGTGCTTGTTGTTAGCTTAGTTATTCAAATATGTAAAAAATTTGAGTTGAAATCAATGGTTTGATTGTTAGTTATAAAAGTTTTAATTTACCATAGGATTTAGTAAGAATTTGTTTAAGATATAAGATTAGTGTAGGATTTAGGGTTTAGTCTAGGATTTGATTTGGATTTGTTTAGAGTTTGTTTAGAATTTGTTTAGAATTTGTTTAGAATTTGATAAGGATTTGTTTAGGATTTGATTACTCTTTGTGTAAAATTTAATTAGAATTTGTGTAGGATCAGTCTAGAATTTGATTAGAATTTGTCTAATATTTATTTAAGATATGTTTAAGATCTGATTAAGATTCAATTAGAATTTACTTAAGATTTCTTTGTTTTTGTTTATTTGTTTGTTTATTTGTTTTTTTTTTGTTTTTTTGTTTTTTTTTAATAATTTATTTAAAAATTTAATTGAACTTGATTAATTTTTGATTATATTTTTTAGCTTTAATTTCAATTTATATATGATTCTATTAGAGTTTTTAGAACTTGTTATTGTAATTGTTTTTACCTTCTACAATTAGGAGCCTCCTGCATTCTCAAGCTAGACTTCACATATTACAATAATAAGCAAAAGAGTTTTCAGAGGGAGAGAGCTTGGTAGAATTGTATTACAAAAACCTCTCTATTCAATTGATTAGCTCCACTATTGTATTATGTGTGTTCTTGCTTGAAAATACACCAAGCATCTAGTTGTGGAAGATAAATAGAAATGCAACAACAATCCTATTAAGTCTAATAGAGCCTTAAATAAACCTAAAGTAATCCTTAATAATTTTAATCAAACTTTAATTAGTTTAAAATAAATTTAAAAGAATTTACAAAAGAAATACAAAGAAGTCATAAATTAATTTTAAAGAAAAATAATAAAAAAATCTTAAAGAAATATTAAAATAAACCTCTAATGAAATAATAATAATTTTAAAGAAATATTAAAAATAAAAACTTTTAAAGAAATAATAAGGAATCTTAAAGAAATATCAAAAATAAAAAATCTAAATAGATCTTAAATAAATTCTAAATAAATCTTAATCAAATCCTAATTTAATCTTTATTGAAATCATAATGAATCTTAACCAAATCTTAGGATAATCCTAATTAAAATCCTAATTGAAGCCTTAATGAATCTTAATCAAATCTTAAGTCAAATCCTAACAAAATCTTAATGAAATCCTAAATCTTAGAATAATTCTAATAAAATCTTGTACAAATTTTAATCAAAACTTAGTAAAATCTTAATAAAATCTTAAGAAATCTTAATGAAATCTTAATAAAATTCTAATAAAATCCAAATAAAATCTCAAATTCTAACTAAAACTTAAATAAATCTTAATCAAATCTTAAATCCTAAATCAATCCTAATCCATCTTAATCAATCTTTAATCAAATTATAAATTATAAATTTTTTTTAACTAATCTTACATCAAATTAAAAATTCAATAACTAATAATAGAACTATTGATTTTGACTTTAAATTTTTACATCTTGCAAAAATCAAGTTAGCAACAAGCATAATAAATTTGAAAAAGATCTTATTTTCCAAATAGTTAGTAATTCCAAAACTTTGCTTCAAGATTGGATGGCCTTCTTTTTAAACTTTAATATTGATATTTTTGAGTCACAATCTCTTAATTTTACCATTCAATTTGTTCGAAGCTTTTTACAATTGTCAAAAATAAAGCTAATTACCTTTAAACAAAATTATATTTCAATCCAAATAATGGATTGACAAATATCTTAGAAATCTTCACTAATCCTTTAGATTCTAATTTCTATGACTATAATCTACAAAAACCCTCATATGCTTCAATCTAGCTGCTTAATTGATCTCAAACTTTTCACACACACTCACAATAAATACAACAACAAATTTTCTCAATTTTCATTCATAAAAATACTACAAAATTTATAAAATCTTAAATTTGTAATTTTTTTATTTCTCATAATCCAAATCAATTGAGTACATCACTAACTTTGAAAATCTCTTAAAATCTTAATATTAATCTAAATAACATGAATTAAACTCTTAAAAATCTCTATTCAAGTATGCTTTCAAATTCCATTCTCAAATTGACCAAAGAACCTTGGAATTGCTGTAGGTGCATGGTTTTGTGGCTTCACGTTTGATTTCAACCTAAGTTGATAATTGATCTTCTTTAAGTATCAATTTTTGATAATTTGAGGTAATTTTTATTTTAATTTATTTTTAACTCTATCTTAAACATGTATATATTAAGTTGATATCTAATAACTAGATCGTATCTAATGACAAGAATTATCTTTGATTATATTTTATTTACATATAGGTAAAAAACATGATTTTACCACAAACATATATATATTTATCTCAATAGTTACCTATATGATTAGATAGAATTAGATAAATATAGATTAATTTTATAAAGTCTTCTAGAAAAGCTTACTTATAAGCTTCATAGATGCGATTTTGACTTTAGATGTATTTGTAGATTAGAAAATTTGGCCTACAAGTTAACTACATGTTGGTAGCTGGTAGAATAAGTTAACTATGTGACGCATACATAGATAACTTGTCTTAAAAATTAAGACATGTGGCTAGCAAAGTCAACACATGTTGGAGGTCTTATAGAATATTGTCATGTAACTCCTAGTTAGAGAGTATATATGGAGGTAAGAGTGAAGTCTTCTTCACTTTTGTCAATACCTTTCAAGTCCTTAGTCTTGTTCCAAGTCTTCTTATTTTTGGTAATAGCCATTTTAATTCAATATTATATCAGCTTTGAGTGACTTTCTAGTTCCTTTTAGTGATACAAGAATATATTAAGGATTTTCTTTCCTCAAGATTTATATCCTTGATAATTTGATAAGAGTGCTAATTTGCTATTTTGTCTTGTTTTAGAAGTGAATTGATTATTTTGCTTCTTTTATTATATTTTGAAGGTTATAGACTACCCTCCTTTAAAGAAATAATCTTGTTTTTTAATATTGATTTTTTCCTTAAAAGAAAGTGGATTACCCTTCTTGATGGAAATCTTCATTTGACATTAGAGGTTTCGGATTACCCTCTTATAATTTAACTTTTTGATTTTTTTTTTTATTATTATCTATAGAAGGAAAGATTATGGATGCTACTTTCAACGGAAATGAGAATAGATTTGCAACTATTGAAGATCTTCACGAGCTTATCAATACTTTTAGAGTGGAGATTTCATGTATTTTCAATGTAAATCACAAAGGTACTAATTCTATATGAAGGTAATCTTAATTTTTTTTATAGTTTAGTCCAAGGTCCTACTAGGCAAGTAAAAACCTATTATTCTTGTATATCCAAATCATTATTCATATGTGTAAGAACTTTTATGCATGCCACAAATAAAAGACCATCTTTTACTATATATACCACGCCTATTACTAATGGTGAAAAGATATCAAGTAGTATTCTTAGTCAGTATCAAGATTTCTAGAATATTTTTTTTAAAAAAAAATACAAATATTATTTCAAAGCATTGTCCATATAATTATTCTATTGATCTTCAAGAACGAATTCAACCACCATTTGGACCAATCTATAGCCTATTACAAAAAAAATTGACTGCACTCAAAAAATAAATTAATAAAAATTAAATCAAATAAAGATCTATAGAAAAATAGATCTATAAAGAATATATAACTTGGTCTGCATCAAAGAAGGAAATGAATGGAAGACTACTTTCTGAACTAGGTATGGATATTTCAAATATAATGTCATGCCTTTTGGACTCACAAATATATCAACTGCTTTTCAACATCTAATCAATGATGTCTTTTGTCAGTTTCTTGATGATTTTGTTATCTATTATTTGGATAATATTTTAATCTATTTTAAGAACACAAAGAGTATAAAGTTCATGTTTGTCATATACTACAAAAACTAAAAAATACAAGATTTTATTCAAAGATAGAAAAGTGTGCATTCTACACTACTCAAGTTGACTTTTTGACATACATTATTATTAATGAAGGCCTTATGATGGATCCTAAGAAGGTCCAAACTATCATAGATTGAAAGATGCTAAGAATAGTAAGAGATGTGCAATTCTTTTTGAGCTTTGCCAATTATTATTGAATCTTTATCAAGAACTTTTCCCAAGTTGCAGCTCCACTTATACATTTGACTTGTAAAGACAAACTTGAGTGGAATAAAGAAGTTGAAGTATTATTTATTGTTTTGAAGAAAGAATTTACTTCTATACCAACTTTGTATTGCGTCAACTTTTCTAAGGCATTATTTATGGAAACAGATACATAAAACTTTGTCTTGGATGCAGTATTATCACAAATGAAAACAAATAACAAACTCCATCCAATAGCTTTCCATTCTAAAAAAATTTTAACAGCCATAATTAACTATGAGATCCACGACAAAGAACTTCTTCCAATTGTGGATTTATTTCAAGAATGACATTACTATCTAGAAGGTGCTTCAAGTCCAGTCACACTATTTACAGATCATAAGAACTTCAAATATTTCATGTTGGCACGTGTTTTAAATTGTTGCTAAGCTCATTAAAGCATGTCATTATCAAAATTTGATTTCAAGATTACATATCTACTTGGAAAACAGTAAGATTTATTAAATGTTCTTTTTAGATATTCTTATCTTATACTAAAAGAAGGAAACATATCTTTTGATCAATAAAGAATATTCTTCTTAAAATTAGAGCATTTTCATCTTCGAGCAATGAAATCAACATTGATTAATGATTCAACCTTTGTCAAATAAATTTAATCAAATATGTCCTCTAATCTTCTTGTTCATGATATTAAGAATCTTTCTTCTAAGTCTCTTGATGTTTCAAATTTCAAGTTCAAAAACAACCTACTCTATTTTAAAAGATGCCTATATATTTCAAAAAGAGAAGCATGCTTATGTATTCTTTAAGGACATCTTTTTAGCAGTAGGATATTTTGAATATATCAAGACTTTAGAGCTTATATCTAGAGATTTTTGGTGGCCGCAAATATAGAAGGCAATAAAAGACTTTGTTCAGTCATGTGACATTTGTTCAAGATCAAATATTCCTCATTATTGACCCTATAGACTTCTCCAACCATTGCTTATATCCAAAAAATCATGATCTTTTATTTCTATGGATTTTATTACAAATCTTTTAAGTTCAAGTTCATATGTTTCTATATTTGTAATCATAGATTGCTTCACTAAAATGGTACATTTTGTACTATGTACAAAATCTATTTTAGATGAAAAAATAGCTAAGCTTTTTATTGATAATATCTATTGCTATTATGGATTGCCAAAGAATATTATATCAAATAAAAGGACTCAATTTTTATCAAGTTTTTGGAGAACCCTATTCAAGTTTCTAAAGGTGGATATAAAACTTTCTTCATCTTTTCATCCTCAAACTGATAAGTAAATGGAACGAGTGAATCAAATTTTGGAGTATTATTTAAGGTATATCATTAACTATCAACAAGATGATTGAGCAACTCTTTTTTCATTAGCAAAGTTTGCATATAATAATTCAGTACATTCTTCTACTCAATAAACATCTTTCTTTGCCAATTATGGTTATCATCTATGACTTGATATTTTTGACTTTTCAAAAGTTGATAATCCTGTGGCAAAAGATTTAGCAAATTGTTTGTTAGAGCTATATGCAACAATAAAGACACAATTAAAAGAAGTTCAAGACCAACAAAAGACCAATGCGGATGCCTATTGCAAAAAGTAACCACAATTTAATGTCGCTAATAAGGTATGGTTACTTCATGGTAATATCAAGACTACTCGTCTTTGTGATAAGTTAGACTATCGTAGGTTGGGACCTTTTCCTATTTGTGAACAAATCAATCCTATTACTTATTGATTATATCTATCAAAGTCTATAAAGATCCACCTTGTATTTCATATATCTCTTTTTAAGCCATATAAAACAATGAATATTTTGAGAAGAAGACAAATGCCACCTCCTCCTATAAAAGTGGATAATAATCAAGAGTTTGAAATGGAAGAAAACTTAGATTCAAGGTAGCACCAAAATAGATTAGAATATCTTGTTCATTGGCACAGATATGATATTAGTGAATGTACATAAGAGCTAGCAAAGAATCTTGCAAATGCAAGAAAAAAGGTTGAAGCCTTTTAATGATGACATCCATCAAAATTAAGATGAAGAATTGCAAGATGTATGAAAGATAATGACCACTCCTCATGGAACTTGTCCTAAGAAGGGAGAGTAATATCACGGACATATACATTTATTTTAATAGTTATTTTTATGATTAGATAGAAGTAGATAAATATAGATTAATTTCATAAAGTCTTATAGAGAAGCTTCTTATAAGCTTCATAGATGCAATTTTGACTTTAGATATATTTGTAGGTTAAAAACTTGGACAACAAATTAACCACATCTTGGTAGCTTGTGGAACTAGCTTACTATGTGGCGCATCATAAATAACTTTTCTTATAAGTTAAGACACATGGCTAACAAAGTCAACATATATTGGAAGTCTTACAAGATATTGCCATATAGCTCTTAGTTAGAAAGTAAATATAGAGGCAAGAGTGAAGCCTTCTTCATTCTTATCAACACCTTTCTAGTTCTTAGTCTTATTCTAAGTCTTTCCAGTCTTCTTGTTTTTGGTAATAGCCATTCTAGTTCAATATTATATCACGTTTGAGTGACTTTTTAGTTCCTTTTAATGATACATGAATGTATTAAGGATTTTTTTCCCTTGAGATTCATGTCCTTGATAGATTCACATGCTGATTATATAGATAAGACTGAGAGAGTACATCAAGCAATGTTGCTAATGTGTTAGCTGATGCAACCTCTCTTGCTTCATCTAAATTTTTATCAAACGACTACTCCAAAGCTTTTTTTGCACTACATTCAAGGTAAGCTTTACTTCCAGAGTATTAAAGAAAGGTATTAAGCAATGATTCTATCATGTATTTATATCTGTTGGAGGAGCCCATTAAAATAGGTCGTGAGAAATTCTCAGAGAATTTTGCACAAAGTTTCAACCATCTGCAGCTTAGTAATGACTAGTTGGAATAATGTTTGTATTGTTATTAATATATTAGAAGTCATAATTATTGCATCAAGTGTTGTTGAATATGCATATATGTTTCCTCTCACTTGTTTTATAATGCATAAAAAAAATTGAACGTGGTAGATAAGCTTTAGCTTGGAGTGAATATCTGTTGTGTTGCTCGAAGGATTTAATATGAAATGTGTTTTAATTTGTATGATAAAAATCACTTCCTTACAGACAACAAAATGAATTATCAATAATCAAATTTTTCAATTTTCTTTTTTAAACTAAAAAATTAAAAAACACATTTGATACTCATATTAAATATGCTTATATAGAACTCACTATACATAAACTCTAGGTCTACCTATGTATTATTCTAATTTTGATCAAGTCCCATTATTGGTTCACAACTATTCATTCATTTAGAGCACACACATATTAAAAACAACCAAAATCCAAATGCTAAAAAAAAAAAAAAAAACAAAAACAAACAAACAAACAGACAAAACAAAACAAAACCCACCAAAGTAAACTCCAAAAGCAGTTCAGCACAAATACACTATAGCATACAAATAGCGTTTCAAATCACGAATTACGAAACTGAAAACATTTCCTCGAGCAAAAATAAAAATCGACCACAATAGTTTTGATTCAATTCAGTACAAAATCGGACACGATCCTTAAACTATGGACACAAAATCATCGAACAACTTCAACAGAACACCTCCACAGGAATCACGTTTGGTTCCACTAAACCTCCCCACAGACCCAGTTTAACATTTTCCATCCTTATTTACTTCTCATCCACTAACTATCGTCCACAAGCCTCACGCACACCACAGTGTGAACAGGCCAATGCGTGGCCTCGAGGCCGCGACGAGATGCGCGAGACGAAGGAGGGTGAAATCTGGACAGCAAGTGAGATGCGGAGATTGTCCCTTTTTCATCTGGCCACACAGCACAACGATATCCCCTTCTGGGCTGTGTGGCCATGAAGCTCCACAGCTTCACCGCTCGTCGTGAGCGGTGTTTTCATGCTCGCGACTCACACCTCCCCGATCGCTGTAGACGAGCCAGAGGAAAGCGAGAGAGAGTAGAAAGTGGCTGGCGTGAAGGTTTTAGACGTTTTTGTCGGGGTGATTCTAACACAGGGGATCTGTGAAGCGTGTTAGAACCGGTGGGTGAGGAAGTGTGAGTGTGTGTGTGGGGGTGGAGTTTGAGTTATCAGGGTCGATGGGTGTTCGAAAACCGGGATTTTGACTGTGTGTGCGGGTGGTAATTGAGGGTGTGGGCGAGAGATTTGCAGTGAGATTGGGGTTTCGTGCAGCATGCCGCCGTTCCGCGTGATTGGGTTGCAGGATAGGCTGTTTCGGAGTGTGGGAGCGTCGTCATCATCTTCGTCGTCGGGGGCACAGATTTCGCTGCACGTGGAGGCATCGTCGTTCAGAGCGGGCTCGAGTCGACTGGATGGGGGCGGTAATTCTAGCTCGTTGAGTGTGAATGGATTGGACGAGTCGTCGTCGTCACGCGGGTCGTGCTCTGGGGGAGGTTCTCAATGCCAAGGAAGGTTGAATAGGAATGGAGGGCTGATGGTATTGCCTCTACTCAGTCGAAGCTCTCGCTTGTTACCTCGGAAGCGAGAGCCCAGCTCTAGATTTGAATTCGCCGATGGGTGCAGCACTGGAGGCCATGGGATATTATTGCCTGTGATGGCGTTAGGCACAGGGGGTCAGGATATGACGGATAAAACCGAGGATATTGGCAAGGCGGGTGACATGCAAGCGCTGGGCGCGGACTGGAATGTAGATCTCAGCCAGTCAAACCAATTGAGCGACTCGGAGGCCAGTTGGGGGCAGATTAGCATGGTGTTCAGAATTGTGTATTCCTTGGCTATGTATGGAGGATTAGCGTTTGCGGGGAGTGTTATCTGTAGCTTCACGGGTGTAGATCTCTGGGGCGGATTCGAACTCTCCCCCCAGGTGATCACCACCGGCTTCGGATACGCCGTCCCTCCCATGATGGTTTTGCTATTCATCCTCGAGGACGAAATCGTGAAATCGTGGGGACCCGCACGGGCGATTCGCGATGTCGAGGACGAGGAGCTCATGGACTTCTTCGTGGGCATGTCGCCATGGCAATTTCCCTTCGTCGTGGCCGCCGGAGCCGTGGCGGAAGAGCTCTTCTTCAGAGTGGCTATCCAGGGCGGACTGACGCATGCGCTCCAAATGAGCGACAAGAGTGTCACGGACTCCACAGCCGGTCTCGCAGCTCTGACAGGCGTGATCCCCCTATTCGTCCCATTCGCGCAATTCTTCGCCACGGCTCTCACAGCGGCATTGACCGGATCCATGTACTACGTGATCTCGTCGCCGAAAGACCCCAAGTATGTGGTTGCGCCGGTTGTGCGAGGCCGCAACAACCGAATTGACATCAAAGAGCGCGTGTCGGCGTGGTACGAGCGGCGACAGCAGAAGAAGATATACTCCCCGCTCATGGAAAGCCTCCTGGCGATGTACTTGGGATTTGAGTGGATGCACACGGGCAACATCCTGGCGCCAATTATTACGCATACTCTCTACTCGCTAGTCATCGTCGGTAACGGCCTGCGGCGCATTCATGACAACAGGGTTAAGCTTCGGCAGCGGGTGAGTAAGATTTCTGTTGAGAGGCTGGCGAGGATCGGCGTTGGGGAGAATCGGTCTGAGCAAGTAAAGTGAACACAGCCCCACAAGTTTTGTGACACACATATTCAACGCTCTTATCAGCTCTATGATCCATGAACGATTGCTCCTCTCGATCTGTATGTAAAGATTTCATTAGGTAGTTTATACTGGATGGCATGCCGCTCTGTTAGTGGCATCCCTTCAAATTCGGAAAGATTAGCATGGAAATTAAGTTCCCCTTGCTTCCTGGTTTGTACTATTATCGATGATCCTGTACAGTATTTCTTCGACCTCTACATTCCGCCTCCGTGTCTGGACTGGTAACCTCTGCAAGCATGGAACTTCATTTAATGGTGTTAATTGAATCCTGTAATTGTCGATGGAGTGGACTCAGAAAGCGCCTTTGTTACCGTGCCTGAGACAGTTCCATATCTTCAACTCTTTCAGTAACAATAGACTTATTATCTGTTTCTCTCGATCTACGAAACGATCTCTTCAAGCACACAATTCTCTTGCACATTTGTTGGCTTATCTCTATCGAGAGCTGTTATTGTGTGGAGAGATTCACTGTTGACGTTTCAAAGATGAGTTCTGCTGTCATCAAGCTAGAAAACACCGATCAATCTCAACTTAGGCTCTTCGGTGCAAACACAAAGTGATAGAATCGCACTTTTCACAGGAAAATCTGTGAGAATTGACAGCGACCAATGCAGGAAGACACGGAACCAAGGTTGAGAGAGCAAGACAAAATGTTAAGTAAAATGAAAACAATGTTCTATGCAAAGATCCGCAAGCGAACCCACTTTCTGTGTCTTTGAGATCCGACGTGTGTGTTAACTTATTGCGGTGCTGGTGAAGCGATTGCTTAACTTTGGTGACATACCAATATATGTACATACATATCAACATATTAATACCCAAACAATGTTAGATTATGCTTCTAGTTTGATTGTTAATATATCTCTGAGATACATAATCCATGCCATTGGCCAAGAGAAAACATGTATTTCAATCAAGTGAGATAAACTTGATATTGTATGCACTTTACAGGAAGTGAGGAGTTTGAAAAGACAGGAGGTTTTCATGAAAATGTTCCTAAAACGAAAGAAGAGTGTGCTTTAAGATGTGTACAATTCCAATAGTATTTTTAACTTGGAAGATTTTTTTTTTTTTTTTTTTTTTTTTTTTTTGACATTTATATAATCACTTCAAGCACCCTATATAGCTCTCTAGAACACGATGTGGTTGCATTATATTGCAATCAAAATTGTGAGGTGGGGGCTTGGCTTTCAAAGACATTTTAATGAACATTATGACAATTTCACAACTTAATATTAAACAAAGTTTTGTCATTTGGTCATAAAACAAAAAAAACACTCTTAAAAAGAAGATAACATTATCTACATGCAATTAATTGTAATTTTTTTTTTTATTTAAAAACTTGAGAAAAAAGTACATATTTTTGTAATTTTTTTCCAATGCATGAATTTATTTATTTTTGGTGCACATCTTTACTTTTTATTTTATTTTTCTATTTTTTGCTTCTTAAAAAGTTTTTATTTAACAAAAATCATATTAATGGAATTTATAATCTAGTTTTAGATAAACATTTCTTATGAATATTTTCTTAAAAAAAATAGAACATGGATTTCAATATACATAACATCTTATATAAAGAACTATATATATATATATATATATATATATATTAACAAGCTTGTACATCATCATTTTTTTTGTTTTTATTTATTTATAATTCTTTAAAAGTATTGTATATTTATACTAAGAATTTTGACACAAAATTTATTTGTTTTATTTACAATCTATGATTCAATCCAATATTTTCTTATATGATAATTGACTTTTTAATTAAAAGACTTAACTTAGAGTATTGCCAATCATTGGTGCCAACAAGGATGGCCAACAGATGGATGCCATGGATACATGGTGCACTACTTAAGGTGGCCTTAAAGGCAGTCCTTATTCACAATGTGGGGTGGCTAGTAGAAGCCACATTCGGTGCCATGAATCTAATCTATATTGGCTCTCTAAGGACTCTACTCCTAGCTCTCCTCCTTATGAAAAGCCTCCTTGCATAATAAAAAAAAGAGAAAAGTAGCTTCTACCAACTATCTTGTCCAATGGTTCATAAAAGCTAAGGCCATCTCCAATTGCCCCTCCTACTCCAAGCCCTAACTTTGCCATGATAGAGCAATTTCAATAGCAAGTTATTGGAGAAATGCTCCATTCTACTAGGATTGGCCTCGATGGGACCAAAGAACAGGCTATGGTGGAGCTTGTTATGAGATCGGGACAGCTTTGCTAACCATTGGCACCACAATTGGCAACGACAGTGGCCATGCCCTTAAGTGAGTACATGTACTATGACTATTGTCAGCCAAATGATGTTGAAGATGGTATTCATGATCATTGCTCCCTATGAAAATAAGTGTAATAGGTTTAAATAGATTAAAACTAAGAACCTAGTTTAGAAGACTAGCAACAATGATGCTATAATTTTTATTTTTTTTATTTTTAAAGATGATTTCATCTTCTAGAAAATCTAAATTTTTATTATCTTATTCTTTGTCTATTATTTATATATTGATTTTTTATTTTTTTATTTGAAGAGATGCAAAAGTATGAACATATAATAGCAAGTTACATGTTTCTAAGAAATTTATGATCTTTTTGTTATTAATTGATGTTACAAACTCAATTTAAGTGAGTGAAGTTTTATGTTTTATCATTATTGATAGTTTTTATTTATTTGAATTTGATTTTAATTTTTAAATTTTTTTTTGTAGTAATCAAATCTGCTTAATCAAATTTACTTAATCAAACCTTAATTATGATTGTAATTAGAGATGTTATTAAAAATTCATAAAAAATTATAGATATTTATAAGTTAGATTTTATTTTGATTTTACTACAAAAACTTTTATAAAATTTTTAAAAAATATTTATAACATCAATTCAAAAAAAATTAAATTAAATAGAATTAATTAAAATTTAAGAAAAATCATATGTTAAAAAATATTTGATTAAGAATAAATAGATTAATTCAAGAAACCTTAAATATTAGATAGATATATTTTATATCTAATAAATCACATATTTTAGTATATTTTCTATTAAATATAAATATATATTTATTTTTAATGGTATTTTTATATAATTATATTATTCAAAATAATTTAAATTTTTTATTTTTTTAATCATTTTTACTTATTGACCAATGTATTTTTAATATTGAAGAATATTTTCTTAGAATTAGTATGTGATATATAAAAAATTAATAAAACATAGTAATACTATAATGTAATATTTTTTAAATTAAATAAATAAAACTATAAATAAAACTACAAAAGAATAAAATTTTGAATTTGATTAAAAGAAATATTTGTACATCAAAAACATGTAAAGCTATTGAATAAAATACTCAACTTAGATAAGATTACAGAATAAATGAAGTGATTGTACAACAAAGAAGAAAAAGAAAATCATAGAACAATATGTTGAATAAATGAGAAAAGAAGTTAGAAAAGAAAAAAAAAATCTAATATTAAAAATAGAAGATATGATAAAAAAATTAATTAAAAAAATACTATAATATTGGAAGTGTACATATATACAACAAATATTTTTGAGTTTTTTTAATAAGAGAAATAAAATAGAAAATAATTTAAATAAATAAAATATTTAAATTTTAAACATGTTAATTTAATGTAAGATTATACATATCTCTTATATAAAATAATTCAAGGGAGGATATAGAAGGGAAGGAATATATAAGATAAACAAGAAAAGGCAAAAATCTTCTTTGATTTACTAAATGCTTCATTGTTTTCATCAAAAGTGAATCAAAATTGAGATTAATTGAGATATTAATTGCAATGTTAATTGAAATTGCATTGTTGTTTCAAGATGTTTTTAAGATAAAAAGCATATTATGGTAGGCGTCACTATGCAATATTATTTTGTTCTAGTTTGTCTTCATGCTTGTAAAATTATCATCATGCAATATCAATTTATTCAAAATTTTTAGAATT
The DNA here is from genome assembly GCF_059467195.1 of Physcomitrium patens. Taxonomy (NCBI): domain Eukaryota; kingdom Viridiplantae; phylum Streptophyta; class Bryopsida; order Funariales; family Funariaceae; genus Physcomitrium; species Physcomitrium patens. The sequence continues at coordinate 16,367,930 of NC_143423.1, forward strand.
ATATTTTAAATCATTTTTTTGAGATTCATTAATATTCTAGCATTGTATAGTTAAAATTATTACTTACATCAATATTCTTCTAGACACAAGTTTTTTCTCTTAAAAAATGCTAGAGTTTTTTATTGATTTTATATTCATTTAATTCTCATTATTCTTTATTATAGGAAAATGAGTGCAAAGACAACAAAGTTACAATAGAAATCTCTTAAAGAACTTATTGGTGTATACATTGAATTTTGATTTAATGAGATAATAATATAAAAAATTTATAAAGTTTTCTTAATCAATAAGATAAAAATAATTATATCTTAAATAAACATGTTCTATTTGTTTTTACTTCTTTAAATGGAATTTTATATTTTGTAAGTGCTGTTATGAAAAATCTGTTCATGAATGTTTATTCTTTGTCATATAAGAAAATATGTTATCTATCCTTATCTATATTTTATTTTTCTATTACTATTTTACTTAAAATTTAAAATCTTTCATAGAATCTTCTGAAGGCTTTAAGGTCAATTACTAAAAGTTCTAAATATTTGCAAAGATATACATCAAAACCACAATTTCATTAAGATAACATATTAGTGCAAAAATTTATGTTATTACAAATACAAAGAGTCTTAGGAATTTGAATCAAACATAGTCTCAAATGTGAGAGTCCAACTAAAAAGAATAAACAATACTAGAAGATACACAATTATTGAGATCAACTACATATATGGGCTCCTAGGATTGTTAAAGCAAAGAGAAGTACAAGAATTATATTAAAGTGATATCATAATCTTAGAAGTTATTGTAAAAATAAAAGTGATTGTTTTATATTCTATAATAACAACAAGGAGGGCATAAAGATTTCAACACTTTTTCATGTATACTTAATTTCTAATACTAAACACGAACAATGGATTTGATCTTGAAAGAACTAACATTGATAAAACTAATATCTATTGGCATGAGATTATATTTCTTATAATAAGCTATGATAAAAATAATACTAGTAAAAGAATATCTAATGGATAATTGAAAGTCTTGATGTTATCAATATGAGCTTTTTTTATAGTACTTAAGCAAGGTATTACATTGTTGATAGATATCATGAAGTAGCATCATTAACATTCTAAAATATGCAAGTATTGAATATGATTTGAGTAGATATTCCAGGTTTTTTCAAGTATCTTTTGAAGCATAATAAAGTAAAACCTTTACTATAAGGTCAAATTGAAAGTGTTTTGGAATTATACAAACTATTACTTTTGGAATATCTAAAGGATTTTAAGATATAATTGAAAGCTAAAGACTCAGAGCTTAAATGAAATGAAGATAACTAGGAGTTGGATTCTTTTGACAGTAGTGTAGAGAGGCATGATCGATGGAAGTTTAAGAGGTAGTTACATTGATATAATAAGAAAGAATCAATACATTCAAGAAAAATAATATATTCCAATCTTAAATACTACTTAAGCTATTATTAATATAATTAAATTTGAAGAGATAGAGAATATTTTTATAATACAAATATTATACTTTCTAAGAATTTTGTAATAATTTATTGTTCTTGTTATTCTATAGAACTCTTAGATTGAGCAATAGAAGGATTAATACTACAAAGGTGAAGTTTTTTTTTGCATTCTTTAAATTTTATTCTCTTAAAAAATTTAATTAAGAAATTTGTCAATTGTTCTCAAGATGAAATATATTCTATTTTTATAGTACTACTTTCTATCTTTTGATAAGTGAAGTAATCAATTTCAAAGAGCTTGGACCTTTCATAGAAGACAAGATTGTAACTAAGTTTGATACTACTTTGATTATCACAATAGAAAGTGGTTCATTTATTATCTAGAAATTTAAATTCTTATAATAATCTTCTAATTTATATAGCTTCACATGAACATTGAACTAGGACTCTATCCTTAGATTTGCACACTGATCCAGAGATGCTTAATTATTTTTTTAGAATTCTAAGAAATTAATATATTTTCTAAAAAGAAGATGTAAGCACCAACTGTTATTTTTTCATCTATATCTTAATCATAATCAATATTAGTATAGCCATGCAAACAATTTTCTTTCTTTTTTACAAAGAATAAGCCTAAATCTAAATACTAATATAAATAATACAAAATATGTTTTTTTGCTTATAAGTACAATTCTTTAGGCATTTCAATGAATCTACTAACAACACCAATAACATATGTAATATTTGATTGGATTTTAGTAAGAAAGAAAAGTTTTTCAATTCACATCTTATATTATGAAGAATTTATATAAGAGGTAGAGGTTTCTTTAGATAAAGTCAAGCTTTGAAAGAGAGAAGTGTGAAAAGATGTATAGTTGTTTGTAGCAAATTGATAAAAGATACTAAGGGTATATTAAGTTTCATGCATTTATAAACCAAAAGAATCTCTATCAAATTAAACTCTTAAGTATTGTTGAATAGAGCCAAGATCATTTTTAAAAATTTGGTGCAAATAATTCTTCAATTGAGTAATAAAAGTAGAGTTGTTATTTATGACAAATATATCATTGACAAACTGTGAATACTATTGTGTTACTACCAACATAAGTAAAGTAGAGATTTGAATTAAACTTTGATTTTATGAGGCTTTAAGTAAGAAATATAATATGAAAAAAAACATATCAAGTTCAAAGACTTTGATATAAGCTATATAGAGACTTATGAAGCTTGTAAACTAGACAAATTTTATTAGATTTTATAATACCTTGAGGTTGTTCCATAAAATTTTTTTTGTTAAAAATATCATTTAAAAAAGCTGTGAATATATCAAGTTGGCTAATTGAGATATAATATAATTTTAGTCAAAATCTTAATATTTTTTCAATATTTAATTAGTGCAAAGATATTGATGAAGTTCATTCCAAATTTTTATTTATATCCACGTGTAACTAAATGAGCTTTAATATTTGATCCACCATTGACATCTAACTTTAATTTATAAATCCATCAAGAATTAATAATTTTTTGAAAATAAAAAGAGGCACAAGATGTCACGGACACAAAAATTGTCACAGACATAGAAATACAGGCTCAAGATCTAATAAGAAGTTCAAGAAGAACTGGCAAGTACTAGATAAATTAGATGAATACAAGAACAATACAAGAGAGGTGAGCTAGAGTTCCAAGAGATGTGTTGTCGAGATTGAAGAACTCTTCAGCCTCGATTCCAATATATACTCCTATTTATGAAACTTCTCAAGTAACTTCTACCAACTAGGAAGCTTCTAGAAGATTCCAGAGACTTGCTTCTAGAAGATTCTAGAAACTTGTCTCTAAAAGGTTCTAAGGACTATGTCCATAACATCTTCTACCAATTAAGAAGCTTCTCAAACAACTTCAATCAACTAGGAAGCTTCTAGAAGGTTCTAGAGACTTGCTTCTAGAAGGTTCTAGAAACTTGTCTCTAGAAGGTTCTAAAGACTATGTCCCTAACATCACCCCCTCCTTTAGCTTCGAGGTCTCTAAGAAGCTATGTTATTGTTAATCAGTACCAATGCAAGAAAATGAAGATCTGTCGCATAACGTCTGTTATAAATTTCAATTGTTGTTCACGAGGTAAGTGGTTTATCGGCCTTTGAAGCCAACGGTAGTGGCCCACGCCTTTGACTTTTGACCAAGCATGAACTTTCGTGTCCTCATTGTGAAATTATCTTACAAACACGCCTTCTAGTTGACTATCGTAAGTAAGCTCGAACTCAAATACAATCACCAGTGATCCATTACTCGATATCCTCCGTCGTCATCGTGGTGTAGGCGGTTCTTCATCTTGGAGTCGCCTTCGTGAGCTAATCGGTTGAGATAATCTGATTGGTATAGTATCTATTTTTTGGCTATTTATATCAAAAGACCAAACTATGGCTACTGAAAAAATTCTATTTTATCTTAGAGAAAATAACTACATCAACTGCGAAATTTAGTGGTGCTCTCTCCCTTTCTTATATTCTTCGATGAGAAAGCTTCAGAAGAAAGCTATCGTCAAACCGGCTTAGGTTTATGAGGAGGTTGTTGATAAAACTCATGTATCTTTTGTAGTACATTGGCGAGATTTTCAGCTGGCTCCCACATTGTCGTAATGTGTGAAGTCTTACTTGAGAATGCTCTAGGCACCTGGCTGTAGAAGGAAGAATAGAAATTGCGATAACAAAATCTTAAATAGAATACTAACAATGTTCTAATTAGACTATAATAATGGTAAACAAATGTAATCAAATTCAAAACAACTCAAAGAAATTTCAAACAAACAATAAAATTCTTAAAAAAATATTAGAATGATCACAAATTTTACTCAAATATATGTCAATTCAACCTTAATTTAATTCTAGTTAAAACCCTATTGAATTTCACTCAACTTTAGACCAAACCTAATTAAATCTTAAACCCTAATAATTCCTAAATCCTAAGTCAAATCCTAAACAAATCTTAAATTAAACCCTATTCCAAACTCTAAACCCTAAACCAAATCCTAAATCTAACCCTAAACCAAACCCTAATCCAATCCAAAATCCTAAACCAAACCTTAAATCAAATCCTAATCAAATCCTAATCCAAATCCTAAATCAAATCCTAACCAAATTCTAAACCCTAATCCAAACCCTAATTCAAACCCTAATCCAACTCTAAACTCTAATCCAAATCCTAAATCCTATACCAAACCTTAAATCAAACCCTAACCAAACCCTAGTCCAAACTCTAATCCAAATCCTAAATCAAACCCTAACCAAATCCTAAACCCTAATCTAAACCCTAATCCAAACCCTAATCCAAACTCTAAACCGAACCCTAGCCAAATCCTAACCAAACCCTAAATCCTAATCCAAACCCTAAACCGAACCCTAGCCAAACCCTAATCCAAATCTTAGTAATTCCTATGACAGATTTAAACCTCAATATCTAATGAATAAACCGTTGATCTCAATTCAAAATTTACACACTTCTTAAAAATCAAGTTCAAAACAAACAAAAGTTTTTTTTGAAAAGGATCGGAGTTACCAAATTGACGAAAACCTCAAAAATGTGTTCAAGTGTTAGCCGGCCTCCTTCTCCAATCTTGTTGCCAACCTACTAGAGCCAATTTCTCTTCTTTGCGCCATTCGATTGGTTTCAAATTTCTCATGGACATAGGAAAACAAGTCTAATATCCTCTCATACAAGTTTTACTCCAATCCAACTAGTATATTGCATGAAATCTTAAAAACCCTCACTAAACCTAAAATTCTACTTTCTGAGACCTTGACTCACTTAAACCTCAATATCTCTCATTTCAACCGTTAGATCAAGCTCAAATTCACAACATATATTCAACACAACTATAACCATAAACCCAAAAAAATTCATCCGTAGATCTGAAACAAAACTCTCGAAATCACTCAAAACACAAACCCTATTTTATTTCATAAAACCCAAGTCATCCAAAAAAAAACTCAACTTTGCAAAGCTCTTACAAATTCGTATCAACTCCAAATCACCCAAAATCAATGCCTATAGAAACCCTATCCAACTTTCTCTCCAACCCCACTCTTTGACTTGCCAAAGAGTCCCGGAGTCGTCGTCGAGACTCGGTTTTGTCCCTCAGGGTCTGATTTTGACCCTGGTTCATAACCGGCCCTCTCCGGGTATCAATATCTAGTTTTTCTAAGTAACTTTTTTCTAGAATTTACTCTTAACTTTCTTCTAAAGATTCTTATATCATTTATTTTCCCAATATACTTTGATTTGCCTTACTTATGGTACTACAAAGTAAGTAGAAGTCACCTTTCTAAAAGGCAACATTGGTACCTTTTAATTTTTCTTCCCCTTTGGCTATTAACTATATTTCTAAGATAATTTGTTCTAATACTTTGAACTAAGATCTCTTAAATTATAATAACCTCTACACTCTTTCACCTATTAATCATGTTACATCATGACAACGTTCACTCATTAATGATGTAGCCCCACCAATGAACAAGATACTCTAACTTGTCCCACCTTCGTCGTGAATCCAGCACCTTTTTGACCTCGTATTCCTTGTGGTTCTCGATCTCAATACTAGGTGGCGGACATTGTACTCTTGCAGGAAAAGAGGACTCTCGATAAGGCTCCAACAAAGAAGCATGAAAGACTGGATGTACCTTCATAGAAGCCTGTAATTCGAGATGGTACGCCACTGGATTGATTTGCTTCTAGATGATAAATGGTCCCAATCTTCGATAGTCCAACTTATCACATGGTTGCTTGGTCTTGATATTTTGTCAAAGAAGCCATGCTTTATTTCCAATTTTAAAAGTACGTGCTTGATTCCAAAATCTACCTGCGGACGCCTTGTAGGATTCTTGAGCAGATTATAATTGAAGCTTCAATGTAGTTTGAAGCTCTGATAGTTGCTTCGTAAATCCTTTAGCTACTGGATTATTATTTATTGACGGACTCAATAAATCAAGCTTCGGATGATACCCATAGTTGGAAAAGAATAGTGTGTATTGAGTTGACGCATGGAGGGTGTTGTTATATGCAAACTTGGCTAGCGGTAGATATGCGGTCCAATCATCTTGTTGATAGTTGATGCTGCATCGTAAGTATTGTTCCAAGACTTAGTTCACCCGTTCCGTTTGGCCGTCGGTTTGAGGATAAAAAGTCAAAGAAAGCTTGATATCCACCTTCAGTATCTCAAAGAGAGATCTCCAAAACTTTGACACGAATTGGGTTCCTCGATCTGATACGATATCATCTGGTAGTCCATGATATCGATATACATTATCGAGAAAGACCCTTGCTATGACTTCACTAGACGATGTCATCTTGCAAAGGACAAAGTGTGCCATCTTTGCAAGCCGATCTACGATGACAAAGATGATGTCAAATGAGTTCGATGATGGCAGGTCCGTGATGAAGTCCATGGAAACTGAAGACCATAGTTGACATGGAATTGGCAATGGCTGTAGAAGTCCATAAGGGCGATGTTGAGGATTCTTGGATCTTGAACGGATGTCGTAGGAGAGGACAAAATTTTTCACATCCTTCCACATTTAGAGCCACTCGAGAAATAAGCTTCAAGATCTTGTTGAATCCAAAATGTCCCGTAGCTGGAAAATCATGGCGAGATTGAAGAACTCGAAGTCGTACTGGTCTTTTTGGAATATACAACCACTCTTCAAAGTATAAAAGATCTCCCTCCACCTTGAACTTGTCGTCATTGGCACGCTGCTTGATATCAATGGCTACTGAATCTTTAATGGTCGCGGCACGTACCTGATTCAAGAAGTCAGCATCAATTGGCACAATAGTAGTGCAAATCTAAAATTGCTCTAGTTTCAACGTCGTACATTGTAAATCAAACGTTGCTTCTTCAGCCTTTGGTACAAGATAGAATCTCCTCGATAAGGCATTGAATAGTCCTTGTTGCTTTCCAAGTCCATAAGTGATAACAAAATCGAACCTAGATAGCGACATATTCCACTGAGCTTGACGTCGATTTAAAACTCGAGCCGACATGAAATACTCCAAATTCTTGTGATCCGTGTATACGGTCACTGGGTATGTAGCTCCTTTAAGAAAGTGACGCCATTCTTGGAAAGAATCCATTATAGCAAGAAGTTCCTTATCGTGGATCTCATAATTGATTTCAGTAGCAGAGAACTTTCGAGAATAGAATGCAACCGGATCGAGCTACTTGTCTTCTCCCATTTGTGAAGGTACAACTCCCAAAGCAAAATCCAAAGCATTAGTTTCTAAATAGAAGACCTTTGTAAAGTCTGGATGTACTAAGTTTCGAGCCGTCGTAAATACCGTCTTCAGGTCTTGAAACGCCTTCTCCACTAGAGGTCCCCATTCCAGCTTATCCTTGCATATCAACCGAGTGAGAGGAGTAGCAATTTGAGAGTAATTCTTGATGAAGATCCGATAGAAGTTAGCAAAGCCAAGAAAGCATTGTACGTCTCTAACCGTCTTTGGAACTTCCTAGGACACGATTGCTTCCACCTTCTTGGGGTCCATCTTCAAGCCTTTCGTAATCACAATGAATTCCAAAAATTCCATCTCCATTTGGTGAAATAAATACTTCTCCAACTTGGCATATAGTCTTTACTCGCATAGTTTCTCCAAGACCAAACGAACGTGCTTTTCATGCTCTTCTTCGTTTTTGGAAAATATCAGAATATCATCCAAGTAGATGACAACAAAATCGTCAAGGTGCTCTCAAGAAATGTCATTCATCATATGTTGGAAGACCGCTGGAGCATTGGTAAGACCAAAGGGCATGACATTATACTCAAAATGGCCATACCTTGTATAGAACGCTGTCTTCCACTCAATTCCTTCCTTGATTCATACGAGGTTGTAAGCTCACCTTAGATCAATTTTTGTAAAGATCCTTGCATGTCTAAGTTGTTTCAAGAGACTAGAAATCAAAGGTAACAGATAACGATTCTTTTTTGTTATATGGTTGAGGCCTCGATAGTCCATGCACATCCGCAACGAGCCATCTTTTTTCTTCACAAATAAGATGGGTGCCCTAGTTGACGATTTTGAATGACGGATGAAGTTCTTGGCTAGATTCTCGTCGATGTACTTCCGCAACTCCGCCAACTTCGTCTGCGATAAATTGTAGATTGGGCCAAAAGGCGGTTGTGCTCCTTCCTGCAAGTCTATGGTGCAATCATATGGTCGGTATTCCAGTAGCATGTCAGCATTTTTTTTTGAAACACGTCTTTAAAATCCTTATATTACTCCGGTATACTTGCTGTCGAGATCTTCTCTCCAGTAATTGGTGTGCCTTCCTTGGACGATCTTATAAACGCTCTTGCTCCAATGAATAAGAATTTCTCTATTCGGGGTTTTCTACTAGAGTTGTTCTTGGATGGTTTTGTAGGAAAGGTCATCTTCCGCAACCTCCAATCTATGGATGGATTATACTTTTCTAACAAGGAAAGACCAAGAATAATAAGATTTGATGGGGTTTTAATAATATTGAAAATAATATGACTACTATGGCCCTTAAATGTCACTTCTATAGGTTCTGATTTATGGGTGATACTACCAGACAATAAAGCTCGCCCATCTATGACCTCAATGTGAACAGGTTTGGATTTTTGTACTAAAGGGATCTTATGACGCTTCACAAATTCTTCGTCTAAGAAACAAGTAGATGCTCATGAATCTAATAATGTTAAGGTTCTCAGTTTTTGAGGGCCAATAAACAAAGAGATTGTAAAGGACATGTTGAATAGAAAGAAAGGAACCTAGTTGTTGTTGCAATATTTCACTATCCAGCCGCACGGTTCCTATTGTGGCTGAGCATCCTCGTTTTCCTGAACAAATGTGCCCCTGGTCTTGATAGTGCGTCAATTTTGCTTCTTGGGGTAGTTTCCAACTTTGTGGCCTTCTTCACCGCAATATACGCATAGACCTTCGTCTATGCGCCGCTTTTTTTCTTCTATAGTAAGGAATTTGACACGTACCGCATCAATTTGTATGTCTTCTACCTCTGAATGTGAATTCATGCTACTTGTTGACATAGTTGGGGCCTGACAAACCGTATGTTGTCTTGAGCATTGGTCTTGGCGATATTGGAATGGGCGGTTATCCCACTTCACAGCTTGGCTAATAACTTTGTTGAGCGTTCGTGGATCAGGAAGAGTTAACAGCAAATCCTTCACATTGTTCTTTAAACTCCAATAGAATTGACTCATCAATGCTTCTTCATCCCAATTGATGTTGCATGCTAATTGCCTGAAATCCGATGCATAGATTGATGTAGAGCGCATTTCTTGTCGTAGTGACTGGATCTTTGTTGTAGCCCATCGAACCTTGTCATGTTCACCAAATGCTTCCGCAAATGCCTCCAAAAAGGTTTCAAAGTTGTTTAGTATGGACAATCGTTTCTCAAACAAAGGAACAAACTATGATAGAGCTTATCCTATAAGTAAGGTTCCAACAAGCCCAACACGTGACTCCTCCGTTGGATAGCGTTCGGGCTGTAAAACTGTTATCAATTTGATTTGGTTGATGAATCCTCAAAACTTAGAACGTGTACCATCGAACTTGTCCAGAAGGCTAACTCGGGGTTCCTTATGTTGTAGAACCAGCGGTGCTTGTCGAACCTGAGGCAAAGTTGCTTCTCCAAGTGTAGAAGTTTGAGGCTGGTGCAACCTAGATTGTGCCATCCCAGATGCTCCATCATTATGAAGCCTTGCCATGACTCCTTCAATCTCTGAAGTTCTTTGTGATAACGTAGTGAGGGCATTCATGATAGCATCTAACTTGGACTCTGAACTTTCCGTCATACTAATGTCTTGGCCCCCGACCATTCTAAGAGAAGGATAGGAATGACTCTACAAGAAGACAATATTGGTTTAGAGGAGGGTACTCCGCAACCTCTAAAATGCCTTAAGAGCTTCAAGAAAAGGGGTAATCCACTCTCTCCAAGAAGAATAAGACTCCAATATTGTAACAAAAGAAGTATCAGTTTACAAGAGGGTAATCCGCAACCTCTAAAATGCCAGTATACCTTCAAGCAAAGTGGTAATCCACACTCTAACGAGGAAGAAATTAGCTCTGATATCTGAGGTGAGTTCAGTCTCGACAAACTGTCATGGTGTGGTGATGTAACATGGATAATAAGTGAAAGGATAAAGAAAATATCATGTTTTGAGGATCTCACTTCAAAAGTATTGTAGCAAATTATCTTGGAAAAATAGATATTAGTCAAAGGATAGAAAAAATAAAAATGCCAATGTTGCTTATTTGCAAATTATACTTCTATTTACTTTGTAAGGCCATAAATAAGGCAAAACAAGGTAGATTGGAAAAATGAAGGATATAGACATATGTAGGTAGGAATTAGGAGTGCAAATTAGTAAAATTACCTCAAGAAGACGAAAGTTGATATCCGAAGAGGACCAGTTATGAACCTGGGTCGAAATCAGACCCCGAGGCACAAAACTGTGCTCTGACGGCGATTCAAGGACTCTTTGGTAGATCGGAGAGTGGGGTTTGATAGAAGATTGAATAGGTTTTCTATGAGTTTTAGTTTTGGGTGATTTGGATCTGTATTGACTTTGTAATAGCTTTGCAAATTCAAGGTTTGTTTCAGATGACTTGGATTTTATGAAATAAAATAGGGTTTACGTTTTGGATGATTTCAAGATTTTTATTATAGATCTATAAGTGAAATTTTGTGGGTTTATGGTTATAGTTGTGTTTAATATGTATCATGAATTTGAGCTTGATCTAACGGTTGAATTGAGAGATATTGAGGTTTAAGTGGGTCAAGATCTTAGACAATAGAATTTTAGGTCCAAAGGGGGTTTTTGAGATTTCTTGCAATGTGTTTGTTGGATTGGAGTGAAACTTGTGTGAGAGGATATAAGACTTGTTTTTCTATGCATATGAGAATTTTGTGCTCAATCGATAGGTGCAAAAGTGAGATATTGGCTCTAGAAGATTGGCATTAAGATTGGAGAAGGAGGCCGACCAATATCTGAGCACATTTTTGAGGATATCGTCAATTTGGTATCTTTGATCCTTATCAAATTTTTTGTGCTTGTTTTTAACTTATTTTTTTAGAAGTATGCAAATTTTTAATTAAGATCAACGGTTTATTCATTAGTTATTGAGATTTAAATCTATTATAGGAATTATTAGGATTTGGTTTAGGATTTGGTTAAGATTTGGTTTGGAATTTAGGATTTGGATTAGGATTTGGTTTAGGATTTAGGGTTTGGATTAGGATTTGGTTTAGGGTTTATGATTTGGATTAGGATTTGGTTTAGAATTTAGGGTTTAGGGTTTGGATTGGGGTTTGATTAGGGATTAAGGTTTGATTAGGATTTGATTTAGGATTTAGGGTTTATTTAGGGTTTGATTAAGGTTGGAATAGGATTAGGATTTGGTTAGAATTTAAGGTTCTATTAGATTTTTATTAGGGTTTGACTAAGTTTTCTTTATTATTCTTTTATATTTCTTTAGGATTTCCTTGTGTTTCTTTTATAACTCCAATAAAATTTAATTGAACTTGCTTAATATTTGATTATGATTATTATATTTAATTATAAATTCTCTATAATCCTATTGGATTGTTAGGACCTTTTGTTGCAATTTTCTTTTACCTTCCACAGCCAGGTGCTTGGTGCATTCTCAAGCAAGACTTCACGTAATACGACAACGGACATAGAAATTATTACGAACACAAAAATACAGGCTCGAGATCTAACAAGAAGTTCAAGAAGAACTGACAAGAACTAGATTAATCAGATGAATACAAGAACAACACCAAAGACGTGAGCTAGAGCTCCAAGAGATGTATTGTTGAGACTAAAGAACTCTTCAGCCTCGATTCCAATATATACTCCTATTTAGGAAACTTCTCAAGTAACTTCTACCAACTAGAAAGCTTCTAGAAGGTTCTAGAGACTTATTTCTAGAAGGTTCTAGAAACTTGTCTCTAGAAGGTTCTAAGAACTATGTCCCTGACACAAAGGACTAAGTGACATTCTTTTAGATTGAATCAAGTTTTGTCTCTACAGTGGCTTGCTACTTACGGTAGATGTAAGTTATTTGATAAATAGTTTTTTTATTGCTATTTTTTGAAAAAAAAATATTGGCAATAAAGATGGACTTATTAAGTTGAACATAGATAATAAAATCTTTTAGATTGTAAAAAAACATTGAATTTGATTCAATCTATGTAGTAATTTAAGCAATCATATTGAAAGCAAGTATAGCTTGCAAGTAGAGGTGATTAAAGATGTAGCTATAGATAAAAGAAGAACTTACAATTTTGAAGCAATCAGGGGTGAAACAAACAAAAGTGACATTAATATAAAGAAAATTGAAAAAGACAGCAATAATGGTGTTGAAAAAGTAAATAGCACCACAGTTTATAGGGAATCAAGAGTTAGAATTTTAATATGATGTCTGCTTAAAATGGTTGGTAGCTTCGATTCATCTATTATTGATAATAAATTATCTCTGTTGATTTTAATGTCACAAGATATAATTTTTTTTTTAAGATGGTTGATTATATTAATAGACTTTAATATTATCATTAAAATTGAATAATTATCAAAGACATGAATCTCAAAGAAAAAAAATCCTCAATACACTCTTATAATACTTAAAAAGATTAGAAAATCATTTAAAGATGATAATATATTGAACTTGAATGGCTACTGCCAAAGACAAAAAGACTAGAAACCTGGAAATAAGATTAAAGATTAGAACGGCATTGATAAGAGTGCAAACGGCTTTATTCTTGTCTCCATATATACTATCCAACTAGAAGCTATGTGGTAATATTCTATAGAGCATTCAATACATGTTGACTTTGCTAGACACATATTTTAACTTGCAAGGTAATTTTTCTATATGTATGCTACATAATTAGCTTGTATCACAAGCTACAAATACGTATAATACATGGTTAATTTATTGATCAAGTTTCTAATCTACCAATCAACTACAAATACATGTAAAGTCAAAATTATATTTATGAAGCTTCTAAAAAGCTTCTCTAAAAGATATTATGAAATTAATCAATATTTATCTACTTCTATCTAATCATATAGGTAATTATTAGAATAAATATGTATATTCATGTCAAGGACATGAATCTCAAAGAAAGAAATCTTCAATATACTCTTATAATACTAAAAAGAACTATAAAGTCACTCAAAGATAATATAGTATTGAACTAGAATGGCTATTGCCAAAAAAAAAGAGATTATAAAGTCTTGAAATAAGACTAAGGATTAGAAAGTTGTTGACAAGAGTGAAGAAGACTTCATTCTTACCTCCATATATACTCTTAATTAGAAACTATGTAGTGATGTCCTATAAGACTTCCAAAATATGTTGACTTTATAAGACATGTATCTTAACTTGTAAGGCAAGTTTTTTATATGTATATCACATAATTAGCTTGTTTTACAAGCTGTTAATACTTGATTAACTTTTTAATCAAGTTTCTAACCTATCAATCAACTAAAAATACATATAAAGTCAAAACAATGTCTATGAAGCTTCTAAAAAGCTTTTCTAAAAGATATTATAAAATTAACCTATTTTATCTATTTTTACTTATTTCTATTTAATCATACAAGTATTTACTAAAATACATTGTCATATTATGTGAAGTCTTGCTTAAGAATATACTAGGTACTTAGTTGTTGAAGGTAGAATGAAAATTGCAACAACAAAATCTTTATTCTAATAGAATATTAAATAAATTTTAATTAAATCTTAATAATTCTAAGTAAGCTTTAATCAAATTCAAAAGAGACCTTAAAAAAATTACAAAAGAAACAATAAGAAATCTTAAAAGAATTCAAAAGAAATCCACAATAAATCATAAAATAATCCTTAAAAAAATCTAAAGAAATATTAGAGTAATTAAAATATATCTTAAATAAATCTCAACCAAATTTTAATTAAATCTTAGTTGAAATTCTAATGGACTTCAATCAAATCCTAATCCAATCCTAAATCCTAAACAAATCTTAAATCCTAAATTCTATACCAAATCCTAAATCCTAAATTCTATACCAAATCCTAAATACTAAATTCTATATCAAATCCTAAATCTTAAATTCTATACCAAATCCTAAATCCTAGTTCAACCTTAAATCTTAAATCGAATCTTAAACCCTTATCCAACCCTAAATCCTAAAAAAATCCTAAATCCTAAATCCTAAATCAAATCCTAAATTCTAGTTCAATCCTAAATCTTAACCAAATCCTAACCAAATCCTAAGTCCTAATCTAATCTTAACCAAAATCTAATCAATTCAACTTAATCCTAGTATAATTTAGAACCTCAATATCTATTGATTAAATCACTGATCTTACTGAAACTTTTACACACTTTTTAATAATTAAGTTTGCAACAAGCATATGATATTTGAAGAAAATCGAACTTATTAGATTCAAGAAAAATATCAAAAACTGCTTGAGTATCAACTAGTCTCCTTCTTCAATCTTAATGCTGATTCTCTAATACCAATATCTCTTTCTTACATCATTTAATTTTTTTCAAAATTCATATATATATAGTAAATTAAGTCTATTATTCTCATATATAAATTTCACTTCAATCCAATTAATAGATTAATGAAGATCTTAGAAATCCTAACTATCTTGCAAAGTCTAATTTTTGAGACTTCAATCTACTTGAAATTCAATAACCTTCAATTCAACCATTTGATCAAGCTCAACTTATAGCATACACTCTAAATAACTATTTTTATAAGTCTTCAAAATTTAAACTACAGATTTATTACCAAACTCATGAAATTTTTCAAAATATAATACCCTTTTTATTTCACAAATTTTAGAGTCATTAAAAATAATTGTGACTTTATAAAGCTCTTACAAAGTCATTATACACTCAAATCACTCAAAGTCAATGCTTAAAGAAAACTTATTAAGTTTTTTCTCAAATCTCATTCTCCAATCTCAAAAGGAATTTTGGAGTTGCTGTAGGTGCTTGATTTTGTGCCTTGGGATCTGATTTTGACCTAGATTGATAACTGGTCCTCTCTAGCTATCAAATTTTTTCCTCTTGAGTTAATTTTTACTAAAATCAACTTCTAACTTTTTCTTACATATACTCATATCTTTTATTTTTTTTAATCTATCTTGTTTTGTCTTATTTATAGCCTTACAAAGTAAATAGAATGTGGCATTTATACCTTTAGTAAAATGTGGCATTTACACCTTTAGTTTTACTTCTTTTGACTATTGTCTATTTTCTAAGATAATTTGCTATAATATTTGAAGTATGATCTTTTATAATATAATAATTTTTTATTCTTTTTATCTATTAGTTGTATTATATCATGACAATATATATATATATATATATATGACATTATTCTCACTTCTAAAGACGAGTTCTACAAAGAGCAGTCTTTATGTATTGATGAAATCCAAGATGCGAAAAATTATATTTGCTATATACTATGATCTTTGTTCTCTTCAAAGATAGTTGATAGGTCCTCTCAGCCATTGATAGTATCCCATACCAAGGCAAATAGACCACCTTATTATTTGATCATTTTTGAGGCTTTTGTAACTTTCTTCAAATATAATATTTGAACCAGCATCAAAAGTTGTTCCAACTTCTAAAAATTCACCAAACATTGTCGTGATGTAATACGACTATATAGTGAAATTGTAATAAAAGTTGAATTTCTAATTAATATCTAATTATCTTAATTCAATTATAATTTTAGATATCTAAACATGGCTTTTATAAAAGCCTCTTAGGCTATTTTTTTATCTTAATAGTTAGTAGGTTGATGGTTAGTTAGTAATTTAACCTTCTAAGTTGTAGAGACTCTTCTACTACTTTAAAAGCCCATAAATTAATAAAATCAGGTTAGAAGAGATAAATAATTAGTATAGTTGGTACTAGGCTTAAGTTGAGATTAGAATTGGATTAAAAAAACCTTAGGATAGATTAGATTGATACCCGAGATTCGACCATTTGTGAGACAAGGTCAAAATCAGACCTTTGGCCACTAAAACGACGACCTAGGGCAAAATAGGGATTCATTCAAAGATCAAAGGTTAGGATTTGAGAACTAGCTTGAAGTTTTTTCTAAGAACATAAGAATTGTTTTGAGAAGGTTTTGGAGGACTTAATAATTGTTGTTCAAAGTCAGGGTTTGTATCAATGATTTGGGTTTTATATAATATAATTAGGGCTAGATATTTTGGCTAGTTCGTGCAATTGGTGTGACATCTATGGTTGAAAACTTGAAAATATTTGGATTATTTAGTGTGTTAAGTGTATACAAAATTTTGTAATAATCTAACAGCATGGTTTAGAGATATCTAGTTTTTAGCACAAGAGGGTTTCGGAAGGTGGCAGTTTGAGGTTGGGTAGGATTTCTATAATATCTAAAGATCTATCAGTCGGATTAAAGTGAAAATTGGCATGATGTTGAAGGACTTGAAGATCAAGCTATACACCAATTTTGAGACAAAGTTAGTATTTGAAAAGGGAGAAATCATTGCTGGGATTTCTACTTCACTTTTCAAGTTGGCAGCCGAGTGACATTAGTGCAATTTTTGGAGGTTTTCTCACAATCTATAAGTTGGATTGGGCTAAAAATTCTTAAGCATATAGAAGACTTACATTAACAATTGTATGCAAAATTCTACATCATGTAGACGGTTGGATTGGATGTTATAGCTTGTTAAAGTTCACTAATTAGGATTGGGGCTTACAAGAAAAATCTAAATTACTTAAATATAAAAGTAATAAGGTAATTGGCATTTATGTATGGTTAAGAGTACGAAGAAGAGTGTTTTAAGAATTTTTGAATTGAAATTCAGATTATATTCTTCTCGTATGGACAAAACCTATTAGAATTTCTTTGCTACTTATGAAACACAATGTCACCTTCCACAACTAGGTGCCCGGTGCATTCTTGAGCAAAATAACACATAATACAACAATGTTGAAAGTCTCTTCCAAGGATGTGATATCAAACATGTTGTATCTTGCCATCTATTTGAAGAAGGATATATTGTTCTTGAAGATCTTCATTTCAATTACGTTGTGTTAAAGATTGTGATAATTATAATAGCTTATTTGGTAAGTCGGAAAGTGAAAGCTCTTAGTTTAAAACTACTAGTTGTTGATTATCCATTTCTTTAATGCCACAAATATACAGAAGCTACAAAAAATGATAGAAGGTAGAATGCTATCTTCTTTGGATCTTGTTTCTTTTATAGCAAAGATTTGCTATTCTTCATCTTGATTTTGATAGATGTCGTCAATGAAAAGCCTCAAATCTCTTTGTTTTATTTACAAGATTCTTTGTTGGATCCTATGTAGATTCATTAATATTATATCCATGTCAATGAATAAGATATTCCAACTTATTTTGGTATTGCCTTGAATCTAAGACTTCTTTTATCTTGAACTCTTAATTCTTATCTACTTCTATAAAAAAAAGTGGTATTTATCTTCTTTCTAAGATATTCATTATCTTATATGATTCAAGAAGAGACACATAAAATATGAGGTAGATCTTCATAGACTCCAAAAGATATAATTGATAAGCAACAAGATTAACTTGTTCACTAATAAAAAAAAGTTCAAGCTTACAATAATCCAAGTTGCTATAGAGATGAGTAGTCTTGAGCTCCCTAAAATTATGCCTTAATTGTTGCATGTAGCTTTGACAAATGATTTATCAAATATTCTGCCACAAGATTATCAACTTTTAAAAAGTCAAAAGTATCAAGTCATGGATAATAACCATAATTGGTAAAAAAAGATGTTTGTTGAGTGGAAGAATACACCAAATTATTATGTACAAACTTTGCCAATAATAAAAGATTTATCCAATCATCTCTATGATAATTGATGATACAACTCAAATACTGCTCCAAAATTTAATTTACATGTTCTATTTGTCCATTAGTTTGAAGATAAAAAGCCAAAGAAAGCTTTATATTCACCTTTAAAATCTTAAAAATAATTCTACAAAATCTTGATATAAATTGAGTTCTTCTATTTGATATAATATCTTTGATCAATCAGTAATAGCAATAGATATTATTAAGAAAAATCTTGGCCATTTCTTCACCTATGATAGATTTTGTACATAGTATAAAATGTGCCATTTTGGTAAAACGATCTACTACCACAAATATAGAATCATATAAACTTGGGACTAGAAGATCCATGATAAAAATCCATAGAAATGAAAGACAATGATTGTTTTGAAATAGGTAATGGTTGAAGAAGTCTATAAAGTCGATGGTAAGGAGTTTTGGATCTTGAACAAATAACACATGATTCTACAAAGTCTTTAACTGCCTTCCACATTAGAGGCTACCAAAAACCTCTTGATATTAGTTCTAAAGTCTTGTTGTATCCAAAATGTCCGGCTATTGAAAAATCATGACAATTTTGAAGAACACGTAATTATGCTTTACCTTTTGGAATGTATAATCATTCTTTGAAATGGAGTAGGTTGTTCTTGAACTTGTAAGTATCATGAGACTCAAAAGAATTTTTCTTAGTATCATAGATAAGAAGATCAAAGGACAAATTTAATTGAATTTTCTTGACAAAGGTTGAATAAACAGTCAATATTGATTTTATTGCTAGAAGGTGAAAATATTTTAGCTTCAAGAGAATTGTTCTTTATTGATCAAAAGATGCATCTTCTTCTTTTGATACAAGATAAGAAAGTTTAAAAAAGAAGTTCAATAAACCTTGTTGTTTTTCAAATCAATAAGTGATCTTGAAATCAAATCTTAAAAAAGACATGTTTCAATGAGTTGGCAATAATTCAAAACATGTGTCAATATGAAGTACTCAAGATTCTTATGATTTGTATATAAACTAATTAGACTTGAGACAACTTCTAATTAATGATGTCATTCTTGAAATGAATCTATAATTTTAAAAAATTCTTTGTCATGGATGTCATAATTAATCTCGAGTGCTAAAAATATTTTGAAATAAAAAGCTATTAAATGGAGTTTATCATTTACTCCCATTTGTGATAATAGTACATCTAAGACAAAGTCTGATGCATCTGTTTCTATAAAAAAATACCTTAAAGAAGTCAACACAATATAAAATTTGTACAAAAGTTTTTTTTTTTTTTTTTTTTTTTTTTTTTTTTTTTTTTAAGCATCAAATAATGCTTTGGCTTCTTTATTCTACTCAAGTTTATTTTTACAAATCAAACATATAAGTGGAGTTGCAACTTAAAAATAATTCTTAATGAAGATGTGATAATAATTGGCAAAGCCTAAAAATCATTATAAATCTCTTATTACTCTTAGAATCTTCCAATCTATGATAGCCTGGATCTTCTTCAAGTCCATCATTAGCCCTTCTTTAGAAATGATGTATCCTAAGAAGTCAAATTAAATAGTATAGAATACACACTTTTCTAACTTAGTATATAATCTTGCATCTCTAAGTTTTTGTAACACATGACAAACATGTACTTCATACTATTAGGGACCATATACAAGATAAGGATTCAAAACCAAGAAAAAGAATTAGCTTGACATTAAAACAATAACTAGATACAAGATAAAAAGGTCTTAGCTAGACCACAAGAAGTGAGTTGTTAAGACTGAGAATCCTCTCAACCTTGACTCTAATATATACTAGGTCTTAGGAAGCTTTTTGAAAAGTTTTCATGAGGCTTGAAAAAAAAGCAAGCCTAAGATCTTTCTTTGGCAACTATCTAAATCATCTAAAGCCTCATAAAATCTTCCACGATCTCCTATGATCTTCTAAAATTTTCTTAGAATCTATTGGAACCTTCTAGAACCTTCTTAGAATCTATTGGAACCTTCTAAGATCTACAAGAACCTTTTAAAACCTTCTCAAACCTTCTTCAGTTGTATATTCCTGACATCACCTCCTCCTCTAGCTTTGGGATCTCCAAGAAGCAATATTGCTATGAGTCAGTATATGCACAAGATGTTGAAGATCTCTTGCATGGTATTTATTATATATTCGAGTTATTTTTTATGAGGAATATGATTCATAGGTCCCTATAGCTATTGATAGTGCCTCAAGCCTTTTACTTGTGACCAAGCATGAATTTTGGTATCTATTTTATAGAATTGTCCTTCAAACACTCTTTCTCGGTGTCCTTCATAGGTAGATTCTACTTCAAATACAATTACCACAATCCTATTACTTGATATCCTTTAATGTCTTCATGGTTCAAGCAGCACTTCATCTTCGAGTCTTGTCCACGAACTACTTGGTTGAGATGGTATGATCGACAAGGTGTCTATTTCTTGAATATCCATATTACATAATAAAGGTAAGACCAAAAGAATATGAATAGGCTATAATCATGAACTACTGGCTTATATTCTTCTAAATATTTGAAAAAACCGTCTCTTCAGTGGCTACCTCTTCCCTTTTTTTATGAAGCCAAGAACTAAGAATCTTCATAGTGAAGCCATCTTACGAAACTACTGTTCTTCATTTTGCTACTTTTGGTCTGGATGGATGTCGTTGATGCAACTTTTGAACCTTATTTTGTGCATTTATAAGGTTGTCAGCTAGTTCCCATATATAATCATTGATATCATATTAGTGCCAATGGACCAGATATTCAAGCCTTCTATTTTTTATCCTTGAATCTAATATCTTTTCTACGTCAAATTCAACTTAATCATTGATTTCAATCATAAGAGGTGGTGGTTAACTTTGACCTAGTATATTCGATTCTTTATACCTTTTCAAAAACAAAACATAAAAAATTGGAAGAATCTTTATGAATAAGAGTAACTCCAAGTGATAAGTTATGTTATTGATTTATTTTTGAATCACAAATGGTCTCAATCTTTAATAGTCCAACTTATAATATAGCCTGTTGATTTGTATATTGTGCCAAAGAAGCCACACTTTGTCACCAACTTGGAATGGAGGATGTTCATTTTTTAATTCATCTGCTACTAGCTTACAATATTATTGAGCCCCTTCTAAGTGAGTCTTTATGGTTGCTTGAAGTTCAGCCATCTTCATAATAAATTCTTCTATTATTGGATTAATCAACTTTAAAGGCTCTATCATATTTAATTTTGGATGATCATCGTAATTTGAGTAGAATGGCATTTGTTATGTAGATACATGGATTGTGTTATAATATGCAAACTCCATCAATGACAAGTGGCCGTCTTGTTAATTGTTGATGGTACACCTCAATTATTCCTCAAGAATTTTAGTTGATCCATTATATGTGGCCATCAATTTAAGGGTAGAAGGTAAAAGAAAGATTGATGACAACCTTAAGAATCTTGAAGAGTACTTTCCAAAACCTTGATGCAAATTGAGGCCTACAATCCAACACAATATTGTCTGGCAACTTGTAGTAATGATAGACATTGTCAATAAAGAGTCTTGCCATTTCTTTACTAATAATTGACTTCTTATAAGGTATAAAATATGCTATCTTGGTCAATAAATCAACAACTACAAAGATAGTATCAAATGAGCTTGATGGTAGAAGATTTGTAATGAAATTTATAAAGATAGATGATCATGGTTGTCTTGGAATAAAAAAGGATTGAAAAAGTCTATATGGCTAGTATTAAGGGCTCTTTGACCTTGAACAAGTATCACATGATAGTACAAATTTCTTAACATCCTTTCACATTTTATGCCACTAAAAGTCTTTAGATAGAAGTTCCAAG
Source organism: Physcomitrium patens (assembly GCF_059467195.1). Taxonomy (NCBI): domain Eukaryota; kingdom Viridiplantae; phylum Streptophyta; class Bryopsida; order Funariales; family Funariaceae; genus Physcomitrium; species Physcomitrium patens. The sequence continues at coordinate 16,390,119 of NC_143423.1, forward strand.
GTCTTATTGAATCCGAAATATTTGGCTGCATGGAAGTCATGGCATGTTTGAAGAATACGTAGGCAAGTTGGCCTTTCAGGAATGAATAAATGTTCTTCAAAGAATAAGAAGTTGCCTTCAATCTTGAATTTAGAGGACTATTCAGAAAGGTTGTTGGCAAGATGCTTGATATTATGAATAAGAAGATCTGTGGTTGAAGCTTTACAAACCTGATTAAGAAATGATAAATCCACAGGCATAGATACATTGGTTGTTCAAAAATGAAATTGCTCAAGCTTTAATAAGGTTGTTAATTGTTGATCATATACTACCTAGCTTTCTTTTGGTTCAAGGTAGAAACATCTTGATAATGCATCTGATAACTCTTATTGGATCTCAAGTCAATACATGATGCAAAAGTCAAATTGTAATAAAAATATATTCAAATGAGCTTGGTGCATTGATAAGTCCAAAAGGCATGATATTGTATTCAAAACATCTATATTTGGTGTAAAATGTTGTCTTTCATTCATCTCCTTCTTTAATGTGTACCAAGTTATACGCGCCTTGTAGATCAATCTTTGTAAAGATCTTTGCTTGGTTAAGTTGATCAAGAAGTCTAGATATCAATGGAAATGGATATCAATTCTTTATCATCATTTTATTAAAACCGCAATAATTGATACACATCCGTAAAGATCCATCTTTCTTCTTTATAAATAATATCAAAGCATCAATTGATGACTTGGAATGTCAAATAAAATTCTTAGCCAAATTTTTATTAATGACTCTTTTAAATTTGTAAGCTCATTCTGGGATAAATTAAAGATGGATCCAAATGGTGATTGAGCACCTTCTCAAAGGTCAATTGCACAATCGTAAGGGCGATGCTTTGGTAGGATGTCCACATCTTTTTTTTTAAATACATCTGCAAAATCTTTATATACCTTTGGAATTGTTGTTGTTGCAACTACACATTTTGATTGTTGATTTATATAGACAGTAAATGTAGTATCTTATTTGGCTGCTTTTACAAATGTTCTAGCTCCAATAAGTAAATGTTTTTTTAAGTTTTGGCTTATCGGGTGTTAGAACTTTTTCATAGATCTAGAGATTCTATGATCTATTAGAAAAAATTCTAACTTTTGGGATATCCAATCTATCTATGGATTGTATTTTTTAAGCCATGAGAATCTTAAAATGATTGGACTTGATAGTGATTTAATGATATTGAATATTACTTGGGTGCTATGATTGTCGAAGGATATTTCTAATAGAATCGTTTCATGAGTAACATCTTTAGAGAAAAAAAATTGACCATCTATTACTTCTGTATATTTGGCTTTGAATTTTTTGATTGTATAGATTTTGTGTAATCTAAAAAATTCTTTGTCAATAAAACATGCAGAGGCTCCTAAGTCAAGTAATATAATACTTTAATTTTGTGACTCTTAACATAATAATAAGTCCTTGATATTGTCTCTTAATCACCTATAAAATGGGCTCATCAACGCATCTTTTCTCTAATTTATATCACATACTAATTGTTAAAAATCTGAGGCATACATTGATGCAGAATGCATTCTTTGTCAAAGTCTTCAAATTTTAGTTGTTGAAAAACGAATCTTATTATGTTCACCAAATACTTTTGTAAATGCTCCTAAAAATGATTCAAAATTATACAATATAAAGAAATTCTTTTCAAATAATAGAACAAACTAAGATAAAACTTGACATGAGAGCAAGGTCCAATCAAACTAATATGAGATGCTTCAATGGAATATTGTTGAGGTTGAAGTAAGGTGATTAGTCATACTTAATTTATAAATCCTTAAAATTTTGAATAGGTGCCATCAAAATTTTTTGGAAGGCTGATCCTTAATTCTTTTAGTATTATTATTATCAGATCATTACCTTGAGTGGATGCATCTTCCATGTTTGTTCAAGCAAATATAGTCGTTTAAAAATTTAGAATCTCTATTGCCATTTGATATGGTAGTTGAGGTACTACGGTTCCTTGACCATAATTTATGGTCATATATAATTCTTCATTTTTCTTTGATAAAGTCTCTGTCTTGATCTTCAATCCTTCAAGAGTATTAATAATAGAATCTAATTTAATCTCTTTAAAAATTTTCATATTTATTTTTCTACCTTTTGCCATAAAAAATTAGAGAAATACACGCATTCAAAAGAAAAGAAAAACTTGATCTATGGTATTAAAAAAAAAACAAAAGAATATTAAAAAAAAATAATATTAATCTAGAAAAGGGTAATCCTCAACTTTTAGAATGCTATAGTATTTCCAAGAAGAAAGGTAATCTATTTTTTGTTAAAAAAGACCAAGCTTCTAATATTATTTTATGGCAGTCTCAACAAACTATAAGGGACCATATACAAGACAAGGATTCAAGACTAAGAAATAGAGTTGGCTCGATATTAGAATAATAATTAGATACAAGGCAAAAAGGTCTGAACTAGACAACAAGAAATGAATTGTTAAGATTGAGGATCTCCTCAACCTCGACTCCTATATATATTAGGTCCTAGAAAGCTTCTTAAAAAGTTTCTATGAGGCTTAAGAACAAAGCAAGCCTAAGATCTTTCTTTGGCAAATTCCTAAATCATCTAAAGCCTCCTAGAACCTTCCAAGATCTCTTATTATTTAGAACTTTCTTAAAATCTACTGAAACCTTTTCAAACCTTTTTAGAACTTATTAGAACCTTTAAAAAGCTTCTAGAACTTTCTTTAGTTGTATATCTATGATACATGCTCTTTTGTATTCATAGAGTAGATTAAGATATCATAGAAATCATAAATGATAAAATTATTAAGAAACTCACAAAAGATATTATTTATTAAATGTTGAAAAGTAATTCGTGCATTCATGAGTCCAAAAAGCATAACATTATATTCAAAATTTCCATACTTGGTTTAAAATGTAGTTTTTCATTCATCTCTTTTTTTAATAAATATGAGATTATATGCTCTTTGTAGATCTATATTTGTATAGATCTATTTTTGATTGAGTTGATCAAAAAATCTTAAAATAAAAGGTAGAAGATATCTATTCTTGATCATAATCTTGTTGAGTCCTTGATAGTCTACTTACATCCACAGAGATTTATCTTTTTTCTTTACAAATAAGATAGGAGCCTTGGTTAGAGATTTAAAATGGCATATGAAATTCTTAGTCAAATTTTTATCAATATACTCCTTGAGTGCAACCAACTCGTTTTGTGATAGGCTATGGATTGGTCTTAATAGTAATTGAGCTTCTTTATGAAGATTGACAAAACAATCATAAGAATGATGCTCTAGAAGATTATCTATATTTTTCTTTTCAAAAAAATCTTGAAAATCTTAATATTGGCTAAGAATACTACTTGATGTCTTCTCACCATCAAAAATGGATATGGCATACAAAACAAAAGATAACTCTTCTTTTGCAGTATGTATAAAAGTACTTGCACTTACTAGTAAAGATTTGGATATCCTAGACCTATGTATTTCTACTTGACTAATGAGATTTTGGGTTAAACTATCAAAAAAATTAAGGTTATAATAAATCCAATCTATTTGAAGATTATATTTTTCTAATCAAGATAATCTTAAAATAATTGAATTAGATGAAAATCTTATGACATTAAATATTATTATTCTATTATGATCTTTAATTGCTATATCTAAAAGAATAGTCTCATGCCTAACATCTCCAAAAGATAGCAAATGACCATTTATGACTTCTACATGTATAGATTTAATTTTCTTAACTAACGATATCTCTTCTTTTTTGACAAAATCTTTGTCTATAAAACATGTTGAGGCTCCTAAATCTAATAAAGCTAAGACTTTGTGATTTTTTGGTCCTAAATAAACTTCTATTGTAAAATAAGGTGAGGGATCTAAGGAGAAATAGGACCTTTACTAGAAATTACGCAAGATTTTAGTTGTATGGTTCCTATTGTAGCTGAAAAAATTCATTTTTTGACACATTGTTTTCTTTAGCAACCATACTTCTTATTTTGTAGTTGTGTTGTTTCTTTGAATAATATTGATTACTTTATTTAGCTTCTCTACAATATAAGCATAAACCCTCTTGATGTAGTTAAGTCTTTTTCTACTATGTAAAAAATTTAAAATATATCGTTAAATTTGTATTGATTATAGGATTGATGAATAAGTTTTTGATAACTTAAAAGGTGCTATCATTATTTGATTTGTTCCTCTCTACCTAAGTCTCTATTCTTAATGTCTTTAAAATAATTGATTGTTACATGTAATGGTTTAAATAATAAATTCTTTCAAAGATCCTACTTTTGGCATTGTGAACAATAAATATTTAATATTATTCTTCAATCTATATCAAAATTAATTAATAAGGGATTTATCATTTTAGTCCATAAGATAAGCAAGATTTTAGAATTTAGCAACATATATGGTCACTGATTTTGATCCTTACTATTAAGATAAGAGCTCAATCTCTTCTATTCTTTCTTGATCACTTTTTCCAAATATGGTCATAAACATTCTTAAAAATAAATTCAAATTATAAAAGAGTTACAAATTCTTTTCTACTAAAGGTATAAACTAAGATAGTACTTCCTGATAAAAGTGCACCTATGAATCCAACTTGAGTAAATCCATCAAAATATTAGAAGGGATGCAATCTTAGATAGAGCTTGACTTCTTGCAAAAATCTTCAAAATTTTGATCTTGTTCCATCAAACTTCTCAGGCATACTAATCCTTATCCCAGTTATACATGTAGAAGCAAAACTTCTTAGATTTGGTTGTAAGGTTGATATACTTGCTTCCTTCAACCGCACAACTTTTTGATGCAGACTTTGAACTTTTTCTGCAAGCATAGGAATAATACTTCCATGATTCACGTTGGAAATATGTAAAATTTCTACTCTTAGAATATTGACAAATTCATGAAGATCTACAATAGTTGCAAATCTATTTTCACTTCCACTAAGAATAACATCCATAATCTTTCCTTCCATAAATAACTCAAATAAATTCAAAAATTTAAATTAAAGGAAGATAATCCATAATTTCTAATATCAAATGAAAATTTCCACAAAGAAGGATAATCCACTTACTTTTAAGAAAAAATTAATGTTAAAAAATAAGATTATTTGTTTAAAGGTAGGTAGTCCGCAACCTTTAATATACAACAATGAAAGTGGAATAATCTACTCTCTTCTAAAATAAGATAAAAATAATAAATTAACACTCTTATCAAAATATCAAGGATATAAATCTAGAAGAAAAAAATCCTCAATACACTCTTAAGACATTGAAAAGAACTAAAAATTTATTCAAAGATGTTATAGTATTGAACTAGAATGGCTATTGCCAAAAACAAGAAGACTAAAAAGTCTTGAAATAAGACTAAAGACTAGAAAGGCATTGACAAGAGTGAAGAAGGCTTCACTCTTGCCTCTATATATATTCTTAATTAGGAACTATGTGGTGATATCCTATAGGACTTTCAAAATGTGTTGACTTTACAAGACATATATTTTAACTTATAATGCAGGTTTATTTATATATACTCTACATAGTAAGCTTGTTCTGCAAGCTATTCACACAAGATTAACTTATTGATCAAATTTCTAATTTATCAATCAACTACAAATATATGTAAAGTCAAAACAATGTCTATAAAGCTTCTAGGAGGCTTTTTAGAAGATATTATAAAATTAACCTACTTTTATCTATTTTTACCTACTTCTACCTAATCACATAGGTATTTATTAGAGTACAAATGTATATTCGTGACAATCCGTGATATTAGTATGAATTTTTTAGAGCAAGCTTTTAGTTTGGTAGAAGATGCTTTAGGAATATGGATAAAAATTGAAGAGCCAAATACTCTTAAATAGGCATTGAATGGTTTAATACCTAAAAAAAAATTGTTTGGAGTCTTATCAAGTTACTTCTTTATAGATTGGAGGTTAAAAATCATATTGGTAGCTTTATCTACTTCGACCCACAAATAACCAAAGAAGGTCTTATCCAATAAAAGACATCTTATAATTTCTATCAAGGAGTAATTCCATTATTCTACTATACAATTGCTTTTTGGTGTGTATGGTGGAGAAAATTTCTTAAAAATTTCTTTTGACAAACAAAAGTCATAAAAAGCTTGATATATATACTTACTACTATTATCTAAGCAAAGAATTTGAATAGTATATCTAATAGTATTATTTATGTTGTATCCAAATTATTAGACTTTCTTTAAAACCTGAATTTTATTCAAAATAAAATATGCTTATAGCTTTTTCAAAGAGTTGTCTACAAAAATTAAAAAATATCTTGTTTTTCTTATTGAGTTGACTTTGGATGGTCCACAAATATCAAAATAAATTAACTCTTGAATTTTTGAAGCATAAAATGTAGCTTTCTTAGGCATCTTTATTTTATTATGTTTGCTAAGTTGATAGCCATTGCAAATTTGTTTAAGAAATGGATGTTAAGAAGGTCATTGATTGCACCAAAATTAATCATTCTTTGTAGACCTTCAATATGAAAGTAATTAAATCTCTTATACTATAAGATTATATGATAGTGAAGATGAAGCAAGTTGACTTCTAGACTTAAAGATGTCATATTTTTGCCAAGTTGGTACAAACCTTTTCTATTTTTTCTTTGAGCAAAGGATATTAAATCAAGTGTATTAGTGTCAACAATAAAGCATCCTTCTAACTTAAAGATAAGAATTTTGTTACTATTAGCAAAAAATTCTATATTCAATAATTTTTTGGTGATATCCAATGTACAAAAAATAATAAAATTTAATTTTATTGCTCTAAATGAAACTAAAATATTAACATTTTTGACTCCAATTACTTCATGATTGTATCTTCTAGCAAAGAAAATATAAGCCTTATTAGCTAAGTGAATTGATTTGAAGACTAATGGATTATCAAATATGTAATGGATGGCCCTAGAGTCAAGATACTATGAGCTAGTTTATTATGAAGATTCTAATATGATAAGTTCAACTAAATAAATTCTATAATTTTGTTTACTAATTCAAAATTGTTAAGATTATATTTTTAGTCTAATCCTTCATGTAGTTCTTTGAAGTTGTGTACTTAGCTACTATGAATTCAATTGCAATATTCTATAAGTCAATATTCATAATCTTTCATATAATCTAACATTTATTTCAAGTTACCTTCTCATTCAAAATTTCTATCAAGCCCATAGCAGTTGGAAAGGTCTTGTCATTGTTTAAGCTTAGTTTGTTTGTAGCAAGGTTGATAATTAAACAGAGCACTGGCATTTGATGGTGCTTTAAAGTGAATTAAGTGAGCCATTGACTTGGAATATTTTGACACAAACAATCCTTTCAAATCCATGAACCTATCAACAAGGTATTATTTATGCTAAAAAGATATCCTTCAATTATAATTGTTACATATTGGAAAAGACTATTCTTGTCTTAGCATCAAGTGAAATCTCCTTTCTCTTTCTTTGTAAAGCAAGAATATTTTGCCATCTTTTTTTTTGTTGAGCTTTTAGTTGTATTGATGTCTCTTTGGAGATTAATTTGGCTTCCAACTACTCATAAGTTAATAGAGCCTAAGTAGCAATCTACATCTTCTTAAAACTCTTATATTCATTTGGCAAGTTCTTTAAGGTGTACTAAATAATGATGTCTTCAAAAATGTTGACATCCACTTCTTATAGGAGATCTGCAACTTCTTAAGCTTCAATGATATGGGTATTCATAAAAACATATTTTATTTTTTTCAAGACAAAGAATCTTTTTATGAGCATCAATCAATGAAGGCTGCTATCAAATTCATATCTTACTTTCAATCCAATTCAATACTCATAGAAATTGTTATAGCATCAAAGGAATTTGAAAGTATTATTCTTGTCATTATTATTGATGATGTTCATGATTTGTTGACATACCATTTTTTCTTCTTTATTTATAAATGTGCTTTAAGATGTAAGGTACTAGTAAAAGCGCATGCTCTTCTAAAGTAAATTCTTCATGTAGTGTGCCCAAATTCCAAAGATCAAACCTCCATCAAGATGGTAACTCTTAAGAAGTCTATTGTTTCCAACCATGATGATTATTTTTTGAACAGCTTAATAACTAGTTTGATTTTGTATACTATTTCTCTTATCTTCTTATAAGTTGTCTATAGTTGACATGAGGTCTAAGAAAAGAGAAAAGAATTAAAGAAATAACACTTTCTAGTGAGGTCTTATCTCTAACCAAAGAAAGATAGGAGTTGAAAGTCTCTAAAAAAAACTTTGCTTTGATGCCATTAAGAATCTTAAGCAAAGCTTGAAGAAAAAACCAAAGCAAAGCACACTACTTGAAATAGAATATTTGTTGAAATAAGGAGAAGTAGAAGATTTATACTAAAGTAATATCCTAATCTTGAATGTTATTTTAAAGCCAAAAGTGCTATCATAGATTTTTTGGTAACAATGAGGTAGGCATAAAGGTTTCAATAGCAAGTTAAAAAAGATAAAATATGTACTAGCTATATTTTGAATAAAAAAAAATCTTGATAGAAAACTCCTTGAATCATTATACTTCATTTAGTATCTATATCATAATAAGGCATATATAACCTCCTAGATTTATTATTGATAGAGATTCATGAACACAAGTAAAAATGTACTATAAGCAAAATGAGCCAATACTGAAGCAAATCGTCAAGTATGTACACAAACAATTGCACTATGCAGCCCAATATTTGGTGAAAGGCAAGAGTTTTGGCATGCAAAAAATTGCACAAGAACATAATTGTATTAGACCAAGTGGTGGGTTGTACGTGAATCCTATGATTTGGATAAGCTTTCTTATAGTTCTATGACGATGGGAGCATGGACAGAGTATATGCAAGTCAATGAAGTTGTTCAATTTCGGTGGATTTTGAATGCATTGGAGAAGAATGATTGTCCAGAATTACACCATGAAAGATTAGCTTGTAACAATTTGCATGCGTTCTTCCTTGATTATCTTGCAAGCAAGATTCATTCATTGTTCCTAGAAGTTTTTTATACATTTTTTTTGTATGAATTATGAATTGGTGCATGAAAAGAAAGAGTTGTAGCTTAAGTTATCAAGCAATAATTTCCATGAACTATATTATATGAAGTTTTGAGGAATGAAGAATCAGATGTTTTTCATGCAAAGGGCAAGAATCATAGACTAAGAAAAAGGGTAATATTGAGACATGTGGTTTGAGGAGATTTTTAACTTAGACAATTGAATTATAAAATATATATTTTTTTATAACTACATAAGTTTCTAATAATATATATATATATATATATATATTAATGCCACCACAATTTTTACTATTGCCACTACAACCTATTTTGAATTATCTTTTTTATAAAATTAAATTAATTTTCAATATAATTTGAATAAAAAATTAAATTAAAAAATAGAAATATTATAATAGAAAATTTCTGTTATTAGATGTGTTTTACAAATCTTAGAAGTCTATCAATGAGTTGAGGGTATGAAATCACCTTCTCATGATCTTTCTATTTAAATGAGTATCTGTGTATTTGTGGTTCATTGAGAAGAACATAGGGAATATTGGTATCAAATTCATTTCAACAATCTCCCTTTCAACTCCAACGTAAAGAGCAGCCGAGAGTATGAAAAGTATGCACCCAACCTTGTTTAAAAAAACAAAAAAAAAAAAAAAAAAAAAAAAAAATGGTGTTCAGTATTAGAATCAAAGCAGTTTGTACACTGATTGCATTAACGAAGACTCGGTTATCCCAAAATTCAACATCAACGTTTTTATACTTGACACGAATAAAATCCTCTGTCATCTGAGGACGCTTCCAACCAGGATACCACGTAACCGCGTCACATTATTCACTATGGTGTTGTCACTACCGCATACATTTTGAATGATGTTGAGACGTCTTTCCAATTCTTCTGAGCAAATCGGTTCTGCTGGAAATGTTAGTGGGTATTCCACCATCTTCTTCATGAAGTCCTGCAAACACGCATACAGAGTAGGAACTTGAGCATCTCGATGTAGCAGACTTAGGGATGTAAGGAGAGAAGTATGAAGTCCATGCGCACCAAATGGTGAGGTTTTAAACTGGAGATTGAACAAAAAGATCATAACAGAAGAATCAGTGTAAGCGATATAGACCTGCTCCTCTAGTCTCTGGGTCGCGAAAAGAGCCTTAGCCGTCTTACTCAACATATGATCCTGTGATTCCATCCCTTCCTGGAATATAAAAGCTGCAAGATGATGTAGAGATTGTGCGTGTGCCATACAATTCTCAGTATCTGCAACATCAAGTGCACCTGATGTCCATGCATACGCAAATGCTTCTATTACTTGCGGATTTTTCTGCAACACAAAACACATGCAATCAGTGAGGCCCTACAAATAACTATTGCTAATTATTATAATTGTTACTGTCGTAGACAACTTAAAACCTTGACTGCTGAGTAGCCAAGTAGGAATACAAACGAACGTAAAAGTTCAAGTCACACTTATGACAGTGGAGAATACGTTGAGTGCAAATGGGTACCTCAAAAGGAAAAAGATATCTACGAGGATTCGTGCCACACTCTGAGAGCGGAGGTAGAAGCTTCAAGGACTGAGAGGCAGCTAGAGCTAGCCATGTCAGCAACCGTAAGGAGGCAGAAATATCCTGTCTCAAGTACAGTGCCACTTGACGACCAAATCTTGCATTTGTAGAAGATGCAGAGGAAAACTTGTTCACTAGAATCTCAATGAAATCACGATAGTCCTCATCAATTACACCTTCAAAGTCCAGTATCTGCCTAGGATCATTTGAGGCCTGTGGGCCACTGGCATCAAGGAATCTTCCATACAACCGCTGCATACAGCTGACACAGTCTTTCAGATACTCGTTGAGAAACATGTCATCTCCGAGCACAAAGAGGCCAGATAATGCGTGAACTTTCCGTACAATTGGGATGGCTCTCAACGCGTGCTCCTCACTTTGCAACTGTACCGATTGACTCAAGATTTCCAATCCTAACAGCCACACGACTCCACACTTAATTGCGTCTTCCATCCCGATCTGCTCATCTTGACTGATAATAAACTTGCCGTTCTCAAGTATTGTACACTCTGGAGCATTTCCTCGAGTTTCGTCATTCAATCCACCTAGATTAATGGCCATGGGACTAAAAATCCAGTGGGGCGGCAGCGGTAGTCTTTGATTTGCCCATTCAGCAACCACATCATTTGCAAGGCTCTCATTGCGACTTTTTTCTGCAGCTAACTTGGCACTTTCTTCACTTAAATTTGACAATTTCGAAGATATGAGGCTAGTCTTCAGCTTCATAGGCTTGCCATTCTTGCTCCCTCTCCCACGAGAAGATTTGTCGGGTTTTCCACATAACCAAACCTTCCTGTAATGCTCTAATAATATCTTGGATATATCCTCATAAACATTGACTGTATCCGCCTTTTGAACTTCAGTTTTGTCTGGTTTCAACGTGGCATCCAAACTTTGGAGCAGTGTTGCCAATGTGCTAGGATGCAACATCACATTTGAACAAATCCGTTGAATGATATCACCATCTCCAGGACCAGCAACAGCTGCAGCGCACAAACAACAATTCATTCTCCACAGAAGAACCTCATTAGCTAAAGCGTTGCCACCAGCTGGGCTTAGAGGTAAAACTTCAAGTAACTCTGTCACGAGTCTGGCAATTCCTTTAACATGAAGACCACGTTTTGACCACACTCCGCCTCCCACTTGCCCCCAACCCAAGCCTAAACCAGGAGCAGGCCCAGATTTTTCGCAAGATTCAAGTGACACCATGAGATATCTCCTTGCAATAAGCTCCTTCCCGACAATATCGAGAAGGTCCCTCAACTCTCCGTCAGCTGCTGATATTAGCCCTCTGGATAGAGTTTGTTGTATTGAAGAACCCTCAAATATAACTTCGTTCGTCTTCTGTTCCAATTGTTGGTACAGTTGGTCAGTGACACTAAGCAGCCGCACTATTCCATGCATGCAACTTGTGATAGTCACTGCAGTTTCTTCATTTGCTTCAACCCAAAGCAATTCCAGGGTTTGTAACAGAGAACGTGTAGATTCTGGATCACCCTGCTTCCCATTCCTGTATGTGAGAAAACCATTCGATACCAAAGCGATGGCAAGCTTATGAATGACTGGGTGAAGAGACTGGTTGTTAAGACCGGTTGTCCGGCCTTCTTCCGAACTGGACTCACTGAACATCTCACAGACTGTGGCAAGGAAATGAAGAATCGATCCTACTGTCCCCACCAACTTCATGAGGGAAGTATGGGCAGGATTCTGAGCTTCCATGTTCACTCTAGAAGCCAAACTCGCCAGCTCTTTGTTCACGGCTGCAATACGATCCTTGCTCAACCAATCCAACGCTGTCTCAACCAATGGAACAGCTACGTTCCATGCCCAATTTACGTGCATGGAGCCTGGGGTGTGTAGAATGGGAAGAGTCCAGGCAAGCCTTTCAAGAAGAGAGTAGGACTCTTGAGCCAAAACCAGTATATCATCGGAGTTCTTCGGCGATATTTCCTTCAAGGGAGGTGGCTTAAGCCAGCAACGAAGGGCTGGATAAATATCGGGGAAAAGAGCGATACCGATCTGTTGATTGACGCAGACACGCCACAGGCGAAGACATTCCACAATTGTTGAACAAACGGCTTTAAAGGAATCTTCACCAAGTCTAGGATCTGAAGGAAGAGGGAACCCTTGTTTGTAAAGCTCGCATTGCGCCACTTGAAGCGCTCCTGTTTCTGCAAATCGTATGCAATTGGCTGTACTCGATTGAGATAAAATCTGTACCAAACATCCGACGATGCTCATTCAGATGGCAGTAGAACAGACCACTAGATAGCTCTGATTGCAGAAAGGCCATAGGTAAAAGAATATCCTGCAACGTCTTTATCCTTGAAGATCTATGCAACTGAATTACATATTTTCATGAATTCAGGCAGAGGTACTTCAATGAAACATCCAAACTATAAATAGGTAAATAAACAATCTGAAGATTAAAGGAAATATCAACGTGGTACAGAAATCTGAAAGACAAGGAAAACATACTTTGAGAAGTCGAATAGCGTTGGTATGAGCAGGACGAAGTCCACTGTTCAAATCTTCATCAGTTAGCAAGAATCTTTGTATAATCGAGTCCATCAATCTGGGACATTTCATTACAGCTTTGGCAGCCGCTGGAGAGTGACGTGACACTGCTATGACCACATATAATAGATGCTCGTCCGCAGAGCTTAATCTCTCTACCTGCGTCCAAAATAAAGCAAACTTATAAGCGTAAGTAATAGAGCATGACTGAAATGGTAAAGCCAAAACAGCGTTGAGCATAAACTCAACTTAACTTGCCAAAAATCACTCCGCACATACAGCTGGAGACCATATCAAAACATTGAAGACCGTGAATACGATCAGAAAATCCGCTAAAGGTCTCGCCAGTAAAGGGAATATTCCAAAATGAAAGTACCACTAGTACTACATACCCACAGCTCAAGTGTAAGACATCTTGACATGGACGCCCTGGAGTTTCAATACATGCTGATGATTTGCAAGAAAAACCAAACTCGAAAAGGAATCAGGATTAAAAAAAAAAAAAAAAAAAAAAAAAAAAAGAACCTCAAGAATGTACTGAATCCTAGACAGAAGTCCCATTCGAAGAAGACCCGCAGTGACATCTTTGCTTGTAACTGTTGCCTCATCTCCAATTAAATCCTTGTCCTCTTCAGTATCACTGAGTGAGTTTTCTGTATAATATGGAGGATACAGGTCAATTGCGTTGACGTGGTATTTCCATCGTCCACCTCCCATAAGCCCATCTTCTTGGTTTATTTTCCTACGGAAAACGGGTGCTGTGAATACGGATTTGTTTCCAGGCCATACACCCTGTTGCAAGGAAACGCTTTTAGATACAAAACACCAATATAGCAAAAGTTAATAAAAATTACTAATCATGAATCACACAACATAAAGTGCAGAACCCTAGGTTCATCACCTGGTTTAATATTATTCACTTCCTAGACATCCGCGACTTGATCTAAATCAATAATTGCACCCAAATCTACAGTATCTTCTTTCTTATAATATGAAAGATACACTGGTACCCAATCCATGCAGAAATGACGATACCTCTTGAATGTTAAAAATCGTCTCATTTGCAGTACAACTTAACAATGCATGCAAAGCTTTCGAGCAGGCTGCTATCACAGATGTATCAGTGCTGTCCAAAGCTAATCTGCACTTAACAACTACTCAAGTCACTTTTTGTAAAGTAGAACTGCATCACGATAGCTTGAATATCATATGCTGGTCTCTTTTGCAACCAGAAACACCAAGTGCGCTTACTAAAATGAACAGTGAACGAAACAGCAAGCACCGCGTTACGTACCTGAGCGCCGAGGCAAGCTCTAACTCTGGGCCAATCGCAAACGTCCATAATGCTTGCCAATCCACATCGACATTTGCAGCATTTGTGGGGGCGTTTCGCATACGCGAATGCACTTGCTGAGCCTGCAATCCTTCTATGGCCTTAAAAAGCACTCCAGCAACAAGCCACAACGCTGACTCCTGTACGGCTGGATCCTGCGGCAAAGAGTTCTTCAATTATAGTTCGATGCAGAGTCCAAAGGATGAATTCACTGCAATACCAGCAAACGTGTCTTCGTAGAGAGGAATACGATGAAGCATAGTCCGAAGCTCAGTGAGACAAACTATAACAATAGGTTCACATACCGCACTACGGGTTCGTTCAATTGCTTCTCTTAGAGTAAAACCATTGGGCACTCGCTGCAGCACATCGCGAGCTATGACATTTCCTTCCAAATCGAAAATGTACAATTTTATAGCTTCCAATCTATCCGTCCAATGCATTCCCTTTTTGTCCGTCCAATCCATTCCCATTTTCTCTCAACTTGTACCACCACTACAACAGAAACGCTCCAAATTGAATTTCGTAGTGACGTATCCCCTTCTGGCGACCAATCAAGTCACACCAGTCCTTCGAATTCGGCGACAAGATAGTGGTCCTAAAATGGAGCTAGATGAAAAAACTGGCACCTTCCTGCATTCTGTGAAGGTGAAAAAGATAAGTGAAGCTGCCAAGTAATAAGAATCCTTCGCTAAGTACTGCTGGTCCTTGACGTTGAGAAACCGCTCCAATGTGATCAGCTTTACATTAGGAACTCACTGTTATGATAATAATAATAATAATAATAATAATAATCATAATACAACACACGCACTATCAATTTTGACAAAACAGCCATTCTTGCATATGATTACTGCGTCATTGCAAATAACTTCATTTTTTATTTTTCTGATCTACCAAGGAGATTGAACTGCAAGTCGAATTGAAACATATAGACAATCGTAGAATTAACCAAATCTGAAGATAACACTATTTGTAGAAGTACCGACACCCAGAAATTTACTCTGAGACACCAATGCAAAAAGACCACATATTCTCACACAATCTACCCGATCACTCGTTCACGATTCAGTAACTGAATATTACCATTTAAATGCAGCATAACGCCATCAAATGATTGTACATAATACGTAACTAGGTGTACATAATTAGCTTCGGAAATCCCTCCAAAACAGAAGGAGATAAGCATGGTCCCTAGACGAAGTACTAGCAAGACCTCACAGCAAGATGGATCATGATAAGTTGCTGTAAACATCAGGCAAACATCAGGCATGTCTACCGGATTACTATAACAAACTCTCGTGTACCTTGCAAAATCCAGATGGACGATACAACACAGCCGAGCGTTTTCAGAATCCAGTTGCAAGGATCGTCGACTGCATCAATGATAACTGCACAGTTCGACATTTCCAATTTAAAACTTCTGCATCAGTCAAGCGCACAAACAGAGTAGAGCAACATGCACCATTAGAAAATCATAAAACGCTTCACTCGGCAGGAAAATGCAAGCACTTTGTCGAGAATGACCTTTTTCCACATTCTCAAGCCCCTCAACATTCAAAGTTTCTCGAGGTCATGTGCAGGGAAGTCACGACTAATAGTTTTCTCGTGTTCATACTGACATCAGTCGCTGACAGATTATTGAATCCATCCCGTCTTTCCACAACCGTCGCGGAACAAGCTCCACGTCGAAATGAACAGATGCAATCACGTTTTTGCAAATAGATCGTTTTCATTGACACTCAAGATTAAACTCTAAGCAAACAGTGTTGCCGAAATATTGGTATCGCAACGGGAAACCCATGCGAGCCTGAAAGTTAAATTTTCTTCAAACCCTGCGCTTCACAACTCTTCATTCTTGAACATAAGCTGCTGTCTCAAATTTCCCGTCTAAATCTACGCCCATTTCTGTTTCAACAGCCGAAAACCATTCCTCAAAACCATCACGAAAGCATCAGTTGATAAAACACCTGCACACCAACTAGTTTTTACATTGTTTCTCTGTGAATCGGTTGCTATCAATGGTGAAGGTACGAGTGCAAATTGCCATTAAAGCATGTGAGCCGATCAAATAAGTGTACACGTGTAACCTTCAAAGAGCAAAAAAATCCTCCGACACCTGGTATCCTACAATGCAAACTGCATCACTGTGTTCTCGAGAGTAGCTAACATTTCTTCATCGAACCGAAAAACACCTCATGTCCCTCACAACAAGCGACTCCACCAATACTATATCTCGCACACCGTGGTTATCATCCATTCCCCAGCTCACTCCAGGGTCAGCGGCGTGGCCAGCGAGCAGTAAACGCTTCAAGAAACACACCAGGAGAAGATATCGAGCAGAAGATGAAGCGAGCAATCTTACCTAATGAAGGAGCCGATGTCTCGTCGACTAGCCAACATCCACACGCAATGCTTGCACACCAACTCCTGGTCTACCCTTCCCGGGAGCTCATCAGCTCCGTAATCCCATTTCCGAGCCTTCCTTCCAAAAAATGGAATTCTACACCTGAATATATCACAAACCGCCGCTGTATAGCTTCCCACTAAACCACCCGGTCGACACAAGTCCTAACTATATCCCAACCATAGCGATCTTATAGCTTGAAGGTTCCACTAAATCCATACGCACAAGCGATTCATTGACGCGACTCATCCCTATCATAAAATCCCCTACCAATCCTACACCACCACGATTGGCGCGTCAAGCGGAGAAGAGACGGAGCGCTGAAGCTGAGTAGGGAAACGGAGCGATGAAAGGCAAGCAAGCAAGTAAGCAAGCAAACAAGCGAGCTGCTCTGAGATTGTGATTGACGGGGGCACTAGAGCAGCGGACCACAAGGATGAGAATAGTCCAGCGATGAGGAGAAGCAGAGGAGTGTGAAGAAGAGCGAAGAAGACAAAAAGGAAGGGGCAGCCTCTCCTACACGGTTCCACGTGGCGGCTGCACGGAAAGCAGACCCCCTACGACCGGCCCTACTTCACGCTTCTCGCGCCACATCACCACAATGCTTTCCTCTCTCCTCTCTCCTCCCTGGCTGCCCGCGCTGCCCGAGCTGCCCGTTCTTTTACGATAGAACAAAAAAGTTTGCGTTCCAAACGTAATTGCCGGGGCCGGTAAATCCGGCTTCGGGGCCCAGCCGCGGGCCCGGCACTGGGGGACCTGGGTCCCATCCGGGGTACTTGCAGACCGGCATGTCTACACGTGCTTTTACGACAACGTTCCCTCAATCTTGGATACTTTTACTTTTACTTTACCTTTTTCTGTGTTATCCGTTTGCTTTTTGATTCACCGTGTTTTATACTTTTGCTTCCGTGTTGTGTTGCTCAGACTATTCGCTATCGTAGTGGATTTAAAGCATCTTTTTTTACAGCATTAGCGGACAGAGAACATTGATTTATTGTAAGATAAATGGTGGGTATTTAAGTTGGTGGTGTAAAGGAAAAGTCATGATGAACTCAATTTTTCTAGAAATGATTGTATTTGTGAATTGAAATACTAAAAACAACTACCATCTGTGAATAAAAATGAATTGCAATATTTAGATAATTGTGTGCATTTTATATAAATAAAAATAACACATATAGAGAAATGTTAAATAACATATGTAGAAAAATATTAGATGAAAAATAGTTAATTAAATTGCAATGTGATGTATCCACCATAATATTCACCCAAGAGTAATACTTATATTTATTGGATTTTGACTTATTCTTGGTTTATTAGAGTCGATTTTATATAATTGAATAAATTTTTTACACACTTTCTTTTACAAAAGCTTCATTATTGAAAATATTATTTACTCTATAATAATAAAAAAAATTAAATGGGAGTTAATAAAGCCACATCTCTATGTTGTTAAAGCCACACCCTCTCGTGTTATCTCATGATTGATTATGTCTATTTCTACCTTAGTCTCCTATTTCTAGTCTCTTGTCCCCATTCTCCTCCCTCCCCCACCCATGTTCCCAACCTACTATGAACTCTACTTTACACTCCCTTATCACTCCACTTTGCAGCTCTTTGTTGATCCATGTTAGCTAAGGCCTAAGAATAACAATAATAATAACTTATTATTGTATTAAGAGAGATGGAAAAATAAAGTAAAACAAAATCCTTGTAATACGTTTATCGGCACGACCCCTCCGTAAAGAGAGGTCCATGTAAAGCTTGTTTCTGGAGGTGGGGGGAGGGAGGGGGGAGAGAAGGTGATAAGGGACTAGGAATGGGGAACAGAGACAGGGGATAGATGGAATCAATCATGAGATGGCAAGGAAGAGTGTGGCTTTAACAACTCCCTAAAAAATACATATTTATAATATACTTAATCATTTGTTTATAAAATATTAATTTATTTTATTCAATAATAAATTTAATGGGTGAATTTTTTTAATATTTATAATTTAAAGAAAAATTTACTAGTAGTTGATACATCAATCATTTTGGTTTTTACTTTAACTTCTTTTATTGATTGCTATTGCAAAATTTAGTACTCTTAAATATATAAAAACTAAAATGTTCTAAATAAAAACCATATACATGTATACACATAAATAATATCTTTTTTTTTTATTTTTTTTTTTACTGTAACACTTACATTTAATTTTTCAACAATAATTACACATGTATTTTTTTGATATTCAAAAATAGAAAATAGAAATCCCATTATATATATATATGAAAGGATTATTTATTGTGTTTTTTAAAAAATTCTACTTTTGTTAAGTCCTCAGTCTTCAAATTACATTCAACTTTTGTGATATATATTAATAATTTCGAGTTGAAGATCAATTTATACTACAGAAAAAATATAAAGATTTTTGTACTTACTTGCTTGTATATCTCTTTTTGTATTATTAATTAGTATGCAATAATAGTTGGTGTTTTCTTTTTTCTTCTTTAATATTTTTAACTTATTCATAAAAACTAATTGGTAACACATTAAAATGATTGTATTTTTTCTTTTTCGAAGTTGTCATTGCTGTGATTTCAAATGACCCAAAACTAAGTTAATCTAAACTTAACTTTCCATTTTTAAAATTACCAAATGATCATTGCAACAATAATTACAAAATAAAAATCTATTCTGTACTGCTGTTTGTTCTATTAACTAACAATACTTACAGTGCTTAATCAAATCCTTGTATCATCAAATTTATTTTATTTTTCACAGAACATTATCAATTACAATCACATCTTCAGCCCATGAGTTCTCTCAATCACACGATGCAAATGATATTTTACTATTATTTTTTCTTCTTCCACTCAAATGCTTAGGTATATATTTTTCTAAAGCTCAGTGAAAGATATTGCAATCGCACCATCTAATTAAAAAATACTTAAACCTGACCCCACAATTTCTTACTTTGATTCAATTTAATATTGAATAACTTCCAAGCATATGCTAGACTTTGATGAACTTTTTTGTATTAAACAAAAGTATATCGTCTTCATTGCAAACCTTTATTCTTTAATAACTGTTCAATTTATTGGCAATGGAGACAAAAAAATGCATACTAACAAATAAACCAGTACACAAAAGATCCCAAGAAACGAGTGAAAGATCTACTCTGAACTAAAGATTCCTAAAGTGGTGTCGGTTTTAACTTTTAATCAGCAGTGTGAACAGTCAGATGTACAGATGTACAGATTTATCATTTAGGTACAGTGAGAGGGAAGAGACAAAAATAAATAATGTCCTACATGTCGGTTGGCTCATGAATGAGAATTGGTGTTAGAAATAGAAACAGCGCCTGAACCTGGATTCTCAATCCTATGTAAACAGTAATCGTGTATGCTAGAGGGACCACCCATACGCTCAATAGCAAATCTGATCAAAACATTGGTAACCCTATTACAAGCAGGACATGCTACCGTAACAGTTTCAATTAACACGTGTCAAGGAAGCATAACAATGCACTCCTGATCGTAAACAATGTTCAGAAGTGTACTGAACCAGGTCACCCAAAAACTCCCGAATAATAGTTATTGTACTTCAGATAAAAGGAAAAGACATAACCTCCGTTCACTAGTCATATTGATGCCCCTCCATGTAAGTTTTGGTAACTACATTCCTACATGATACGTAGGAAGGCGCTGAATCTCTACCCAATACCTACCTTACCACCCGGCTGTTGCACAAGGAACTTCTGGTGTTGTTTGCCTTTTAATGCACGAAGTACCAGATGCCGCCACAGCTAGCAACCATGTAATAAACAACTAATAAGAGAATAAAAGAGAACCTTTTACTCGATTTTCTTGACGTCTTCATTCTTCGTCAAAAATCGCACAGCAATTGCCAGCGCAAGAATGGCAAGAGGAACAACAAACTGCAATATCTTGATGAGAAATTCGGAGCTTTTGTCATGGTTGTATGCAGCTTGCTTGGCGGGCTGGAATGTGGGCTTGTCAGGGAATGAGGAAGGGTCAATGTCACCGACGAGGTAGTCATCCATCATGGATCTCGCACTGGTGCTGTGACCAACATCCTCAAAGTCGTCAGTGGCATCCTTTCCTGAAATCCATCAAAAATGGTCAGTGGTATCACAAGCCTCTCTATTTGCATGTTGCTGTTCTCTTCCGTTGCTACGCTTCATGGTTTTGAACAGTGCGTTTTTCGCCGCACTACTCACACCAATGATCTTCACATGTACCATACTACTCCTCCACCGAATCCTTATGGTGAAGTCATTGATTACAAAATTCATAACATGAGAATATCATTTAAAATTCATCAAATTCATTGGAGTCCTATTTAGTGAACAGTCCAGAAAAGAGTGCATCCACCTAACCCGTGACAAGCCAGCACTGAACCGGATAATGAAGTGCACTAAGGGCTTTGAACACACACCAGTAGCAGAGAGCAGAACCTCGTCACCTCCTGGATGATCTTCAAGGAATTTGGTAACATCGTAAACCTGAAATCACACGACAATATCAAAATGGGTGTCATTACCATATCCACATCGTAATGGTAATTGTTCTCCATTTACTATAAAGAATGTGAATGTAAAGCTAGCTCCTAATGTGAATGCGTCAGAGAGACGCCTGTTCGGCAAGGATGAAATTGAAAATTAACACCTGATACTTCTTATGAAAACAGCATCGCGGAATATAATCACGGCCAGGGAAGAAGCGTAATGCAAAATTACAAGGCAGCGTAAGATCGCATATAACAAATCACCCGACCCAATGCACTGCTGGAAAAATGACTCTGAAACCGCACAATAAAAACAACATTACTTGCCCCCAAAAAACAAGCGCGCTCAATAAATAATAAAATCTCACACCTTAAGCAGAAGAGGAATATTCATGGAGAAACAAGTCAACAGAACACTGCAACAAAATCTACTTCTTCCTCAACAAGGAACCGTACATCCAATCCATGCACTGTGGACAGATCAATAACAAAACAATCTCAATCACTCTCGATTAAATACTCGAAGGTCTGAGTAAAATACTGGGATTGCATAACAGAAATCGAAGGAAACAAACTATTACTCTAAGTGCCAACACGTAGAGAATAGTCTAAATTCGCATGAGAAGGTGGACATCGCAACGAAATCCACTCAATTTACTACCCCAGGCTAGATTTATTTGAGCATAAAATTTCACGTACAAAACAATGATGCTCATACATTAATTATTATACAGTTAAAGTAAGTAAGCAGCAGCATCATTACCGTACGCGACCGTGCAAGAAAAAGGAATGTTAAGAAACACAGTAGAATCCCATCAACACACCCGTTTCGACCTTCTACTGACTCATAACAGGCGAATTATATTAAGCGTTTCACTGAACTCAATATCAGTAATTCACAACCAAACTTGTGACTGCACGGGCTTTCGATTGATAGATGAGTTTGACGGTTCCCGAATCTTAGCCAATCCGACTCCTATGCAACGGTGCAACGCTCGCCATACTTAGTAATGAAGATGGAACTACCTGGTTCGTAAAAGCCGCATCTACACAAACTATAATAAACAAAGACATCGCAGGCTTGCTCTCACACACACAAGCTACAACATCTTCGGGCGTAGCAACTACCAAACTCGCGTCAACAGAGCCAAGAAATACGACTAATGTACCCCAGAAGTCTAGTCACGCACTTCGTAGTCAAGAACACGAGAGTCCATTACATGACCCACAGTACAAAACTATATGTGTGAATCAAACGATGACAGAGTTCACAGCACTACACTGCAGCTTCGAAGTAATGCACTCAGCAGCAAATCAGCAAAAAATCTCACTAATCCACGAGATCTGCCAGCAATAGCCATCCCCACCAATACCCCAAAACCGAAACCGAGCAAAAAAAAAAAAAAAAAAAAAAAAAAAAAAAAATCCTGGACAAAAAACTACGGGAGGCTTACCTTCCCACCGATGATGAGCCAGCAATCCCTGGCGTGGTTGTGCCCCGACACCTCCTCCAAAGTGTAAACCTTCTTCTCCGCGCCCGCGTCCGCCATAGCTAACCCACCTCTGCCGCCCAATCAACCAAACGAAACCTCGTTACTGGGTTCTCCTCTCCACCCGCCGATTTACGAAACCCAAACTAATACAACCCCACACTCTTCCGCTAGTGGCCGTCTCGCAAGCGCTCGCTCAAACGACGCAGACAGAAACGGGGGGAGGGGGGAGCGACGACAAGCACCAGATACAACAGCTCGAGCATGTGTTTTCAGAGGTTTTAGTGCACGAAGGGATTCTCCTTGGGAGTGTCGTCCCAGAACCTAGATTTCCTTAATGCGCTCACTCAGATCTCGTAGATCTCGAGCGGGCGATTCGTAGATGTTCCAGGGGCCAGGAGTTCCAGACTGTTTGTGGAATGGGAGATGGATAGATGGATGAATATATGGGTTCATGGATGTGCACCAGCCATCAATGACTGTTCATCCGTCCAGACGAGAGACCGTGCAAAAGCAGCGGAGGAGAGAGAGCGCATGCGTTTGCGGAATCGGATCCATGTTGGACCCCTGTTTTCATGAATGTGATGATGTCTCGTGGATTATTTTCATCCATTCTTCATCCTTTGTGTGTTCATCCCTCTCTCCCTTCTGAATCAGGGCTTGACGCAGTGGTCAATCGTCAACTTCTGCCCCCCCCCCAAACTAAGGTTCCATATTATTCATTAAAGTAAATCACTAGGGAACTCTTTCCATTACAAAAGTCTTGCCAACTTTTTAGTAAGAAAACGTTGCTATATTGCTTGCGTAGGGTCACTCTTGGACCCATCTACCTTGAAAATTCACACCAACCTTTACCTCATTGTTGAAACCTTGCCTATATGAGTAAAAACAGGCTTTTTGTCTAATTAAACTCTGGCATAAAGTGGCTCTAAAACCACTTTGGTGTCGCTAAGTATTCACTGTTCAGAAACAAACGGCCACGGTAAAGATTTCACACTGTGGTTTCTGATTAGGGTTTCTGATTCGGATCACGCTTTTTCTGGTTAGAGTCACTGGTTACGGTTACGGATGAAGCTTCAACCCATTTGGACAGGTCGTTAACAAGTAACCAAAACACAGCTGTACGTTGTTCTCTGGAACCCTGATTTTCCAGCATTCACTGCAAATCATCATGGTTTCAAGCATCCCAAGCTTGAAACAGGAGTCCGTAGAATGGACAGTCGAAGCAGGAGCAGTGTGAATGGCCTCACAGGCGTCAACATGAAACAGAGCTTGGGAAGAGTTGGTAGCTGTGATAAGTTTTCTGCCACCTACTTTCCAGCCACCAAAGCGGCGTTTTCTTTGTCATGTTGGGCTAGCAATCAAGTCAACGCAAAGCGGGGAAGGGGCGGGTGTGGAAAATGAGCATGATGTGAAAAAGGTGGAGAAGGTGAAGAGCATTCCCTGCCTTTGGGGGTTGTTAGCTTTTCAAACAAGACAGCCTCCGTTGCTTGACTGTCCACCTGCCTTTGTCTTAACAATATTCAGCCAACGCCGTTCAGCCTGGACTTCAAGCTTGAGGTGGAACAGATTGACCTCTGACATCAGGCAATAGTCGTAGGCTTACTGTTCGAAGATCCATGACCATTGAATGATACAAGAGATGAACAAAGCTTGAGTGAATGTATTAACGTGCTTTCTGGGTTCGTGAACTTCTCTGCAGGCTAGTTCCTGGTGACTGTTGTGTGTGAATGGAAGCACCAGGGTTGCTGGGATAGTGTAAAACAAATTGCGAAGTTCATCTCAACGGCAGTTCGTCCTTGTAGATCTGAAAAACTTAAAAAGATGAGGCAACATTGACAAATATCTGACATGGTGGGATAACCAATGCATGTGCAGATTCACTGAAAAACGATATTCCACTCATTGAACACAGCCAAGAGGGTACGGACTATGAGATTGTGCACAATTTTGCCACAAAAGAAACATCGGTTGAGTAGAATAGAATTGTTAAAGGCAAGTATTGAGCTGGATGGTGACCAGTGCAAGGGCAGAAGCCACGTGGTGGAGTGGATAGACATTGAAATTTGAGGTAGGGGCGAAGGTTTTTTTGTTTGTTTGTTGGTTTATGAAAATGGATACATTCATACCCGCTGTCGAGAACTACTCCTATGCCTCGGAGTGCACACTATGCTCAGCAAGTTTACAAAAACCCACGTAAATAATGTAGAACTCAATGCGCGATGTCCGCCTGTGAGCTGGTCTCCTAACCTGTCCCAATTCTCACGAGTCTCATCATCTAAACTCAGAGTCGGCAATGTTCATAAGAAGCAAGATACTCATAAGCCATGTAATTTGTGATACTCACAATCGTACCTAAGGTGATTTTCAGCCCTTCTTTTATTGATGTTATTATAATATAAGGAATGCTTCTAACATAGTACTCATGACAATGAATGAATAGAATACAGCGACACTGCCACAACCGGAAAAAAGAAGCAGGGCTAATTCCTTGAAAGTGGAAGGAACCATTTATCTTTACACATGACACTGAACAAATGTAACATGAAAGTTCCCTTAAACTTAGCTTTCAGGTAGCAGACTCTCCTCACTTGCAGCCGGCTTTGTTTTGTTGTACAAAGGAAACTCAAAGAGAAACACAGTCTTCAACGTCTTCGAAAGGCTACCATAAAGAGTAGGTGGAAGTGGAATGAGAGGGCTGTAACAAAATACAGCACGTGGTTAAGGCATGATGATGAGGCGCAGAGAATGTCTCTTCAACACTCCAGCCTCAGAACAACAAAAACTTGACAAGTTGATATTGATCAAGACGCAAAGCAATCCCAATCGATCACTCAAAACTCTTGCAAGAAGTTGTTCAAACTGAAATATTCACAACGAGATTCGTTCTCATGTCGGTGCTTCTCTGACGCAAAAATCCAGACAGACAGTTAAAAGAACCCTCAACGAACAGTACCTCGTTCTATGCTTATAAGCCCGATACTCTGGATTGCTTCCATGCTTCTTATCAGCTGATGCCTGCTTGAAGGCAACCATAGAAGGTTGGCTTACTTTCTTCTTTAGCGACACCAAGATGTACGCATCAAATTGGACATTGTGGGCTTTTGTTTTACCTTGTACGATAACTTAATTGAGATTGTACTTCACGGTAAAAAATATATATATATATATATATATATATATATATATATATATATATTTTGCGTGTGTCTTGAAGTATTGAATGATATTGCAAATAATAAATGAAAACCACAGAAAATGAGTGTGTGCACCAACCTCGAGAAGTGGAATGCCACTGAGAAAGAGGAGAAGGAGGGTGATCAAGATTGGACTGGCTACAGCTCCCCATTGACCACCCTTTAGCACTGGCGTCGAAGCCACGAAGACTCCACACCATAGAAGGATCTGTATCCGAATTTGTAACAATGATCCTCAGAATCTTCAGTGAAAGGAAAACAAAGATGTCTACTGTGGAATCAATGAACAGCATTCACTAATACTAGAAAGATTGACATGCATATCGTTAGGAGAACAACTACATGACACGAAGATGGAGCTTCGACTTACGCCAAAATAAGTATACATATGATCAACAAACCATGTACATACCTCTCCAAAGTAGTTCGGGTGCCGAGACCACTTCCACACACCAACATCGCACCACCTGCGCTGACTCGCTAAATCTCTTTTAAATCGAAGCTTCTGCTGGTCGCCAATTGCTTCAATGGTCACGCCAATGCCCCACATAGCCCAACCCAATACATCGACCACTTGTATTTCGGGATTACGGGTTACGATCCCATTCACAATAGTGACTGGGAGAGACACAGTCCACACCCATATTCCCTATCATCAGACACGTGGACAAAATTAGAACAGATAGATGCACTTGACCCATGCGAGTTAATGTGATAAAATACTGCTGAAATTCAGTCTAGAAGATATCAGATACAGAACGTTCTTACATATTGAGCGTAAAATCAACTAGGTGAGAGTCTCAGTTGAGGAACAATACTTGGAGAGTCCAAAACACAGCAAATCTAGCCAAATTGTTTCGCTTGTTATCCATGCGTCTATCCTCACCCCATTCCAATATCCTGCCACAAATCCACAACGACTGTTAGCTATGCTTCAATTAGTTTAAAGTTGAAACAACTTGCATGCTGCTACGGGATGTACAAAGTATGCTTCTCAAACTAGAAGCTCTTGTAGAAATTTGAGGTGATCGCCCTCCAATTACATTCGTCTCTTACTCATTGATGTACAGAACTCTGTACACAAGTATCCTACAAAGAGAGGGAATCAAACATGTAAAAAACTTAGAAAGACCTAAGCATGGTACACATTCACTAGCGTTTGGGTAATGACGTCCCAAAAGCCAAGCAAGGTATAAATGGAATAATCGACATCATACCCTGTAAGATTCT
Organism: Physcomitrium patens; assembly: GCF_059467195.1. Taxonomy (NCBI): domain Eukaryota; kingdom Viridiplantae; phylum Streptophyta; class Bryopsida; order Funariales; family Funariaceae; genus Physcomitrium; species Physcomitrium patens. Next base: position 16,417,402 of record NC_143423.1, read on the forward strand.
TCACCTGAGTTCATTCCTAGTGAAGAAATTATCAAAATATGAAACAATGCAATCGTGTCAATTCGAGGCTCAAGTTTTGATTAGAAGAATGATACAACTCCGTACCGCAACAGAAGAAAGATTGACAATCGAAGGCCCCACGCCACAGCCAAGCATGTCAATACTGTCTGCAACCCCGGGCCCAAGATACCCGCACTTTGTCATCTTGAAGCACTTTTTTTTTCCCAAACTCTGTTTTCTATAGTGAATTCGCACAAGGCATAGCTTCCGCGACTCAGAATGACATTCAATTACACCCGGAACAAAATAAGGCGAACAGATTGCTGTAAAAATTACTAATGTAAGTCCTTGACTGACCTGGCGGAAGTAGTGTGTGCCATTGAGAAGGAAGGTTGTAACAGCAAGTATGACAAAATTGGATACACCTGATTCATAAACAGGACTTCTAATATTAGCATAACGAGCCTCTTTAACGCACTCTACCACATCTTAGTCGGTATAGGACATCGTGGAACATAACCTCCGCTTCGAACATCACCAACAATTTTCTAAGCTCTCTAAATCTACGCCAAACAAAAAAGTACATCATAAAAAGTTAGAGTGAATGCGATGAGCTCCGAGTGAGTACAATGCCTGCAGTCATGACTTTCAAGAAGTGGAAAACCAATTGATTTCAAGTAGTTAAAAGAGACCTTACCTGCGAAATCTGTAACTTTGTCAATCTTCAATGTTGCTGCAACACAGAAAAACGAAAACTGAAACACCGCCTGCAAAATTTATCACCCAAGGAAAGTCAAGATCTTCCATTTGCACCACTTCACTACGAAAAGAGTTTAAAATGTAGGTATGTATATATATGACTTGACCGGCATAAAGAGTGATTTGTTCAAAAAAACCAGTGCAACAATTAAAACTTCCCATGGTTAACTATAACGCTGGTATACTAGTGCAACCCCACAAAGCAAACACAAAACTAATGAGCAAAGAAGTAACCTAGAACGAACAAAAAAAACGTCAAGCTCGATATTACTTTTCATTCCAGAAATGACACGACGTGAGTAGCTAACAACTGCTAACAACCCAGTAAATGTTAATACAATTTATGGCCTCCACAATCATGATTGTACACCACATGAACAACTAATAAAATACACAATTAAGCTTTAAAATAACATCCAATGCATAAGGGAGGGACCTAGCACAGCTAACACGAACACCTGAACCGAAATTTCTGACCCCCAAAAAGAGCGCAACCCCACAAAGAAATCACGACCCAAGTATCTGATTACAAGGAATTCTCTCGCATCTCCCTCGCAAGCCTGTGGTATGAATCATGTTAGGAAGTGCTCTCGCGAGCAATCTAAGCGGTGCCGTGGCTGGCCGGCAATTACAGTACCACAAAGGCGCGCAAACGAAATCTCTAACTCCAAAGTGAGAAATGATAGCAGAAACATGAATTGGTGAGAATGGTGGGAGGTGGTGGAGTGTGACCGTGATGATAGCAGTGAGGCCGAGGTAGCTGGTGTTGCCCTCCGCCATTGCCATTAGGCCCGTGTTAGCACTGCTCCCGATCTTTAGCTGCTGCTGCTACTGCAGGCAGAACTCTGAAAACACAGTGATGCGCCATGTCCCGCCGTCTCATGGGGGAGCCCTGCGGAGGCTGAGGACGACGACGACGATGCCGCTTTTCCGAACCAGAAGATGGATGGATGGGTGGATGGATGAATATGTGTAGCTGAGTGTGGATGGGCCTAGGAATCGACCCACTGGGCCAAAGAAAGCAACCAGGACCTAGTCATACTATTGTTAGAGAGAGCATACAGAGTTAATTGGATCTTCCTCAAACAAACCATGAAGAAATTGAGATTTTGTGAAGAGTGGATCAAGTGGATGAACACTCTTTATCCAAATGTTAGTTCATTAGTCATAATCAATAGACACAAGAGTAAGAAATTTATCCTTCAAAGGTCCATTAGATAAGGATGCCCATTTGATAGCCTATTTCTACCTCTTTATCTTGGATGTACTATTCTACATGATAAACAACTTCAAATCCAGGACAAAAGGCTTATGGCTTCCAAATGTCCATTAGATAAGGATGCCCGTTGATACCCTATTTCTACCTCTTTATCTTAGATGTATTATTGCATATGATAAATAACCTCAAATATTGAAAAGAAGGCTTATGGCTTCCAAATGTCCATTACTGTCATGGATATAATCATGTAAGCTAGTAATTACATATACAAATAGGTAGAAGTAAGTAAAAGTAGGTAAAAGTAAATTAATTCTATAGTATTTAATATGAAAGCTTCTTAGAAGCTTCATAGACGCTGCTTTGACTTCATAGGTGTCTTTAATTGACTTTTTGGATTAGAAACGTCATCAACAAGTTGGCCATGTGCCACACATGTTGTTAGCTTAAAGATCAAGCTAACTATGTGGCCTACACGTAGAAAAACTTGCCTTGTAAGTCAAGGCATGTGTTCTATAAAGTCAACACATATTGGAGGTCCTATAGAACGTCGCCACGTAGCCCCTAGTTAGATAGTATATATAGAGACAAGAGTGAAGGCTTCTTCACTCTTGTCAACTTCTTTCTTGCTTCCAGTCTAGTTTCAAGGGTCTCTAGTTTTCTTGTCTTTTGGCAATAGCCATTCCAGTTTCTCTTTCAATATATATACTTATTTATTTATATTTTGTTACCTTTCTTTGAGTGAAGGCTCACTTGTCTGAATTGTTTTTTCATCGAGTTCTTATCCTTGACAGATTGACAAGAGTATACCTACAATATCAGAGCTTTGTCTAATCTTGATTAAGAATGGATTATCCCTTTTTCTTGATAAGATACAAGCATATTAGAAGTTACAGATTACCCTCTTCTAAACTGATATTGTCCTTAGTATTTTCTTTGTTCTCAAGTCCTCTCTTCTAAGTATTATCATGGCAGAACTTCTTGAAATGAAGAGTGCAATGGCACAAATGCAAGAGCGATTGAGGGAGTTAATGCTTGCGATGCATCAACTCAATTTACCACCACAAGGAGCAACAAGATTGGCAGGAAGTGAAGATATAGAAATGGTTGGAGCTTCAACATCTGCACCAAACCATATCCTTTCTCCTATAGTGGAATGCCCTTCAAATGCTAGAAAACCAAGAAGTGCCCTAACCAAGAAGTTTGATGGCACCAGATCCAAGTTTCGAGGATTTATCAATCAAGTGTAACTTGTGATTGAACTTCAACTCCAAAGCTATCCAACTCCAGGATCACAAGTTAGATTCATTGGAACGCTTCTTTCAAGTTCGACACTATCGTGGTTTTCATCTTTTCTTGAACGACGAGATCCAATATTGGATAATCTAGAGGCTTTTTTGGCGGAATTTTGATCTATGTATGGAGAACATGATGCAATTCGTGTTGCAACTAATAAGATCTATATTTTATGACAAGACAATCGATCAGTAATGTTATATGCTTCACAATTTTGACAACTTGCAACTGATATCAAGTGGGATGATGCTGCACTTATTAGCCAATTTCTCTACGGATTACAATATGAGGTAAAAAAATTAATGCTCAACTTACCTGATCCTCAAACATTGAGTCAAGTAATTGACTTTGCTGTGAAGCGCGACAATCACTTTTTTGAATTTTGATCTGAGAACCATACAAGTGGACCTCAACGTTACTATAATTCAATGGCAACACCAACATCTCTTCAACACATATATTCGAAAGTAGAAGATATGCAAATAGATGGAATATGTTTCAAATCTTTTACTGAGCAAGAAAAGACTCGTTGTCGTCAAGAAGAATTATGTTTATATTGTGGAGAATCAAAATATACTACTCAATATTGTCCAAAGAAAGGACGCAACCACAAAATGAGGAGTATGGTTGTCAAAGAAGACAATATGTCAGAAAACGAGTTTGTCCACCTACAATAGGAACTGTGTGGCTGGAACCTTGCATAACATCTAGTAAAGGTCTTATTCTCTCCTTAGAGCCCTCTCTTTGTTTTACATTAAATGTTATTTTAGGACCTAAACATTACAAAGTCTCTGCCTTATTAGATTCAGGAGCCTCGGCGTGTTTTTTAGATGAAGAATTTACTAAAAGACATAGCATATCTTTAGTAAAGAAAACTAAACCTGTTCGTGTAGAAGTCATAGATGGTCGTCCATTGTCTTCTGGAGATATTACTCATGAAACCCTTCCTATAGAAGTAATAATCAATGGTCATAATAGTTTTGTATTATTTAATATCATTAGATCTCCTTCTAATCCAATCATTTTAGGTTTATCGTGGTTAGAAAAATACAACCCTCAAATAGACTGGATTTTCCGAACTCTTACTTTCTCTAAAAGTATAACTAACAGTGTAGTTAATCAAGTAGAGAGTCATAAGTCCAGTTCAATTAAACCCGTATTTATAGGTGTAAAAGCTTTCTTGCATGCTGCTATGAAAGAATCACCATATATTAATTATGCCACACCCGTTTCTAATGGTGCAAAGACTTCAAGTGGCATTCCAAGCCAATATCAAGAATTTCAAGATGTATTTGAAAAAAAGAATGCAGATACACTCCCAAAATATCGTCCCTATGATTGCTCAATTGACCTTCAAGAAGGAGCACAACTGCCATTTGGACCAATCTACAGTTTATCACAAAATGAGTTAACTGAACTCAAGAAGTATATTGAAGAAAATCTAGCTAAGAATTTCATACGCCATTCTAAATCTCCAGCAGGAGCTCCAATTCTATTTGTGAAGAAAAAAGATGGATCATTGCGGATGTGTGTTGATTATCGAGGACTCAACACGACTACCATCAAGAACATGTATCCACTACTTTTAATATCTGGACTTCTTGATCAGCTGAATCAAGCTAAGATCTATACAAAAATAGATCTTCGGGGACCATACAATCTAGTACGCATCAAAGAAGGAGATGAATAGAAGACTACGTTTCAAACTAGATATGGACATTTTGAATACAACATCATGCCTTTTGGACTTATAAATGCACCAGCAGCTTTTCAACATCTAATGAATGATATTTTTTGAGAGTTTTTGGATGATTTTGTGGTCTGTTATCTAGACGACATCTTGATCTATTCTAAGAATCCAGAAGAATATGAACTTCATGTTCATCGTGTGTTACAAAAATTAAGAGATGTAGGACTCTATGCCAAGATAGAAAAGTGTGTATTTCACACTACTCAAGTCGATTTCTTAGGTTACATCATTTCAAATGATGGACTTATGATGGATCCTAAGAAAGTTCAAACTATTATAGATTAGAAGATCCCAAAAACGGTAAGAGATGTCCAATGTTTTTTGGGATTTGCCAACTACTATCGAATCTTCATCAAAGACTTCTCTCAAGTTACAGCTCCACTTACACGTTTGACTTGTAAAGACAAACTCCAATGGAATCAAGAAGCGGAAGTTGCATTTGAATCTTTGAAGACAGCATTTGTTTCTGCACCAATCTTGTATCGTGTTGATTTTTTCAAAGCATTCTTTATGGAAATAGATGCATCGGACTCTGCTTTGGGTGCGGTTTTATCACAAATGGGAATACATGACAAATTTCATCCAGTAGCCTTTCATTCAAGAAAATTCTCAGCAGCAGAAATCAATTATGAGATCCACGACAAAGAACTTCTTGCAATTGTGGATTCTTTTCAAGAATGGCATCATTACCTAGAAGGCGCTTCCAGTCCAGTCACCATGTATACGGATACAAGAACTTCGAATATTTTATGTCAACACGCGTATTAAATTATTGCCAAGCTCGTTGGAGCATGTCTTTATCAAGATTCGAGTTCATGATCACTTATCGGCCAGAAAAACAACAAGGTTTGTCCGATGCCTTGTCTAGATGTTCTTATCTTATACCAAAAGAAGGAGATGTAGCTTTTGAGCAACAAAGAATGGTTCTCTTGAAGCCGGAGCAATTTCATCTTCGAGCAATAAAATCAACATTGACTGTTGATTTAACTTTTTTCAAGCAAGTCCAGTTAAGTATGTCTTCAGACCCTCTTGTTCATGATATCAAGAATAATTCTTCTAAATCTCATGATTCCTCTAAATTCGAGTTGAAGAACAACCTACTTTATTTCGAAGGATGCCTATATGTTCTAGAAGGAGTAGCATTTTTACGTGTTCTTCAAGCTCCTCACGACTTCTTAGCAGAAGGACATTTTGGATATAATAAGACTTTGGAGCTGATATCTAGAGATTTTTGGTGGCCTCAAATGTGGAAGGCAATTAAAGATTTTGTACAATCATGTGATGTTTGTTCAAGATGGAAAACTCCTCGTTATCAACCTTTTGGACTTCTTTAGCCATTATTCATTCTAGAACAACCATGGTCTTTTGTTTCTATGGACTTCATCACGAATCTTCGAATCTCAGGTTCTTATGACTCTATATTCGTGATAGTAGATCGTTTTGCAAAGATGGCACATTTTTTACTATGTACAAAATCTATCACAGGTGAAGAAAGAGCTAAGCTCTTTCTTGACAATATCTATCGCTATCATGGATTACCCAAGGATATTATATCAGATAGGGGAACTCAATTTATATCAAGATTTTGGCGGACTCTTTTCAGATTTTTAAAGTGGATATAAAACTATCTTCGGCATTCCATCCTCAAACTGATGGACAAACGGAGCGTGTTAATCAAGCTTTGGAGCAATATTTAAGATATACTATTAATTACCAACAAGATAATTGGACAACTCTTTTGCCATTGGCACAGTTTGCTTACAATAACACGGTACATTCTTCTACAAGAAAAACACCTTTCTTTGCTAATTATGGTTATTATCCACGACTTGGTACTTTTGACTTTTCAAAAGTTGATAATCCTGCTGCAAAAGATTTGGCAATTCATTTATCAGAGCTACATACAACGATGAAGGCGCAGTTAAAAGAGGCTCAAGAACAACAAAAGATCAATGCAGATGTCTATCAAAAGAAACAACCATCATTTGTCTTCGGTGATAAGGTATGGCTACTTCGTCGCAATATCAAGATCACTTGTCCTTGTGACAAGTTGGACTATCGAAGGCTAGGACCATTTTCTATTTCTGCACAAATCAATCCAGTTGCATATCGTTTACATCTACAAAAGTCAATGAAAATCCATCCAGTATTCCACGTGTCTCTTCTTGAACCATACAAGACAGTGGACATACCAAGAAGATGACAAGCTCCACCTCCTCCTATAGAAGTTGACAATAATGAAGAATTTGAAGTAGAAGAAGTCTTAGATTCAAGGCGGCGCCGAAATAAATTAGAATATCTTGTCCATTGGCTCGGATATGGTATTAGTGAACGCACATGGGAGCCAATAAAGAATCTTACAAATGCAACAAAGGCGGTGGAGGCTTTTCATTGACGACATCCATCAAAATCAAGATGAAAACTTTCTTTATAAAAGAAACAACATCTAGGTAAGATAACATTCTACTTTCAATTCTTGTTCATAGCTTCTTTGTAGTAGTGATGCTCAGGAGATGGAGAACCAACAACCAATGGATTCGACTCAAGAGCCTTCATTTGCTGACCTGCCGGACGAGACATTATGATTGTCACAACCTTCAAGACGACGTAATCGAGATGAAGATCTTCAAGAATGACATGTTCTTCCTCGAATAGATGGCGAGATACAACACGTTTGGTATCACGATTTGGGAAGGGACTCCTGATGTTTGGTGATTGTGCTAGAGGTAGGAACAACTATTGATGGTGTTCCAAATATTCTATTCGAAGGAAATTACAAAGGCCTCAACAATGATCAAATAACTGGATGGTCTTCTTGCCCTGGTATGGGACACTACCGATGGTTGAGAGGCCCTATCAATCATCTTCGAAGAGAACAAAGATCAGAGTATGTGGCGAATACAATTCGTCGCATCATAGATTTCTTCAATATATGATGACCGCTCCTCGTGGAACTCGTTCCTAGAAGGGAGGGTAATGTCACGGACATAATCATGTAAGGTAGTAATTACATATACAAATAGGTAGAAGTAAGTAAAAGTAGATAAAAGTAAGTTAATTCTATAGTATTTAATATGAAAGCTTCCTAGAAGCTTCATAGACGCTGCTTTGACTTCATAGGTGTCTTTAATTGACTTTTTGGATTAGAAACGTCATCAACAAGTTGGCCATGTGCCACACATGTTGTTAGCTTAAAGATCAAGCTAACTATGTGGCCCACATGTAGAAAAACTTGCCTTGTAAGTCAAGGCATGTGTTCTATTAAGTCAACACATATTGGAGGTCCTATAGAACGTTGCCACGTAGCTCCTAGTTAGATAGTATATATAGAGACAAGAGTGAAGGCTTCTTCACTCTTGTCAACTTCTTTCTTGCTTCCAGTCTAGTTTCAAGGGTCTCTAGTTTTCTTGTTTTTTGGCAATAGACATTCCAGTTTTTCTTTCAATATACATACTTGTTTATTTATATTTTGTTACTTTTCTTTGAGTAAAGGCTCACTTGTCTGAATTATTTTTTCATCGAGTTCTTGTCCTTGACAATTAGATAAGGATGTCTATTGATACCCTATTTCTACCTCTTTATCTTAGATGTACTATCCCACATGATAAATAACCTCAAATACATGATAAAAGGCTTATGGCTTCCAAATGATACATTTCTGAGAGATATGTGTTTTGTAGATGACATTACCCTCTACCTCTACAACATGCTAAAGAACTTGCAACGCACCTTTAATATCATAGAATCCTTCTATAGAGCATCTAATTTTTTAATTAATTGGATTAAATCCAAAGCCATTTGGATCTACAATTCACATCACCAATGACACTAGGATGATGAAAGAAAATTTATATAGTTAATATAAGAGACAACTACAAAATACGTAGGCTTTTTCTTTGGAGATGGAATCCTATAAGTTGTCAAAGATATTGTTGTATTGTGGTTTGACTACTACATGAAAATAATGCACATAAATATTTAATATATAATTTACTAGACAATGTGGTAAGATCTACATAATTAGATTTTAATTAGTCACAAAATATGGTTATATTACTACTTTGAAATAATTAATTTAAAAAGGCTATTATTGAAGTTGATTTTAAATAGATAATAGTTTTATATATTTAAAGCCATCTTTGTTAGACATTGGTGATCCTTGAAGTCTTATTTTATTTTTATTATTTGGTATTTAGAACATACATTATATAAATCTTATAAGAAAAAAGATTGGAGAGAGGTTTTGGTAGCATGAAGAATAGTTAGGACATCCATATGGATGAATGGAGATGTCACGGACATACTCATGTAAGCTAGTAATTACATATATAAATAAGTAGAAGTGAAAGTAGATAAAAGTATGTTAATTCTATAGTATTTGGTATGGAAGCTTCTTAGAAGCTTCATAGACACTGCTTTGACTTCATAGGTATCTTTAATTGACTTTTTGGATCAGAAATGTGGTCAAAAAGTTGGCCATGTACCATATATGTTGTTAGCTTGAAGACCAAGCTAATTATATGGCCCACATATAGAAAAACTTGCCTTGTAAGTCAAGGCAAGTGTCCTACAAAGTCAACACATATTGAAGGTCATATAGAACGTCGCCACGTATCCCCTAGTTAGATAGTATATATAGAGACAAGAATAAAGCTTTCTTCATTCTTGTCAACTCCTTTCTTATTTCCAGTCTAGTTTCAAGAGTCGTCATGTTTTCTAGTCTTTAGCAATAGCCATTCTAGTTCAATATATTATCACCTTTGAGTGATTTCTAAGTATTTTCGAGTGACACAAGAGTGTATTGAGATTATCTTTCTTTGGACTTCATATCCTTGATAGCTTGACAAGAGTCATAACATATTGTTTCTGTTTTGTTCTAGAAGTGAGTGGATTATCCCACTTTTATTATTATATTTTGAAAGTTGCGGACTACCTACCTTTAAACAAAAAATCTTATTTTCTAACATTGATTTTTTTCTTAAAGAGGGTGGATTATCCTTCTTTGTGGAATTTACTTTTAAAGGTTGTGGATTATTCTCCTCTTATTTAACTTTTAAATTCATTTGAGTTGTCTATGGAAGAAAAAATCATGGATGCTACACTTGGTAGAAGTGAAAATAGATTTGAAACTATTGCAGATCATCATGAGCTTGTCAACACTCTTAGGACCGAAATTTCACGCATCACCAATACCAACCATGGAAGCACTATTCCTACTACTATGGAAGAAGTTCACAGTCTACACCAAGAAGTTGTGCAGTTGAAGGAAACTAGTCAATTAGCCTCACAACCAAATTCTGGGAGTTTTGTTTCTACAAGCTCGAAAGAGGCAAGGATTAGTATGCCTAAAAAGTTTGACAGAACAAGATCAAGATTTCGAGGGTTTTTGCAACAAGTTAAACTCTACTTAAAGTTGCATCCTTTCCAATACCTTGATGGATTTACTCAAGTTGGATTCATAGGCGCACTTCTATCTGGAAGTACTCTCTCTTGGTACATACCGTTGATGGAAAAAGATTCACGACTACTCTATGATTTGAACTCATTCTTGGAAGTATTTATGACTATATTTGGAGAAAGTGATCGAGAAAGGATAGTAGAGACCAAGCTTGTATCACTATGAGAAGGATCACGTTCAGCCACCACGTATACTGTTGAATTCCAAAGTCTTGCTTGTGATGTGGACTGGAATGATAAAGCCCTTATCAATCAATTTTGCTATGAATTAAAGGATAATTTTAAAGATTTGTTATTGACAATGCCAAAAATAGATTCTTTAGAATAATTCATTGTTCAAGCTATTGCATGTGATAATTATTTATTTGAAAGACGTCAAGAATAAACTGGAGAGGAACAAGTCAAATTATGACAATACCTTCTAAGTTTTTGGAAACCTTTCCATCAAGGCCTGAGTTAATGCAAATTGATACGATACATTTTAAATCCCTCATGGAGCAAGAAAAGATTCAACGACGTCAAGAGGGCTTATGTCTATATTACGGAGAAGCTAAACACACTGTTCAATATTGTCTAAGGAAGCAATGCAATCACAAAATGAGGAGTATGATTGCAAAAAAAGATAATGTGTCGAAAAACGAGTTCTTCTAGCTACAATAGAGACCGTGTGACTGAAACCATATACAACACCTAATCAAGGTCCTATTCTCTCCTCAGATCCCTCACCTTATTTTACAATAGATGTATGTTTAGGACCCAAAAATCATAAAGTCTTTGCATTATTAGATTCAGGAGCCTCAGCTTGTTTCATAGACAAAGACTTTATCAAAAAACAAGAAATATCGTTAGTCAAGAAAATCAAACCCATATATGTGGAAGCCATAGATGGTCGTTCGTTGTCTTCTGGTGATGTTATCCATGAGATTGTTCCTTTAGATGTAGTAATTAAAGATCATAATAGTGTAGTAATATTTAATGTGATACGATCTCCTTTGTATCCAGTCATTTTAGGACTATCCTAATTAGAAAAGTACAACCCTCAGATAGATTGGATTTTCCGTAACTTTAACTTTCCTAGTAGTTTATTTCGAAATTCTATTAATCAAGAGAAAATACATAAGTCTAATGCATCTAAGCCCTTACTAGTAGGGGCAAGGGCTTTCATGCATGCAGCCAAAGAGGGGTCATCTTTTGCTATATATGCCACGCTCATTTCAGATAGTGAAAAGATGTCAAGTAGTATTCTTAGTCAATATCAAGAATTCCAAGATGTTATTAAGAAGAAGAATGTAGATATTCTTCCAGAACATTGACCTTATGATTGTTCAATTAATCTTCAAGAAAGAGCTCAACCGCCATTTGGACCAATCTATAGCTTATCACAAAACGAGTTGGTTGCAATAAAGGAGTATATTAACAAGAACCTGGCTAAAAACTTCATATGCCATTCAAAATCTCCGACAGAAGCGCCGATCTTATTTGTGAAGAAAAAAGATGGATCTCTACGAATGTGCGTGGACTATCAAGGCCTTAACAAGATCACCATCAAAAATAGGTTTCCTTTAATTTTGATTTCAAGACTTCTTGATCAATTCAATCAAGCAAAGATCTATACAAAAATAGATCTATAAGGAGCATACAACTTGGTCCACATCAAAGAAGGAGATGAACGGAAAATTACTTTTCGAACTAGGTATAGACATTTTGAATATAATGTCATGCCTTTTGGACTCACAAACGCACCAGTTGCTTTTCAACATCTTATGAATGATATTTTTCATGATTTTTTAGATGATTTTGTTATTTATTATTTAGACGACATTCTAATCTACTCTAAGAACACAGAAGAATATGAATTCCATGTTCGTCATGTATTACAAAAACTAAGAGATGCAAGATTATATGCCAAGTTGAAAAAGTGTGTATTCCACACTACTTAAGTTGACTTTTTAGGATACATCATTTTCAACGAAGGCTTGATGATGGATCCCAAGAAGGTCCAGACTATCATAGATTGGAAGATTCCAAGAACAGTATGAGATGTGCAATGATTATTGGGCTTTACAAATTGCTATCAAATCTTCATCAAGAACTTTTCTCAAGTTGTAGCTCCACTTACGCGTTTGACTTGTAAAGACAAATTTGAGTAGAGTAAAGAAGCTGAAGTAGCGTTTGATGCTTTAAAGAAGGAATTTACTTCTGCACCAATCTTATATCGCATCAACTTCTCCAAGGTATTTTTTATAGACACAGATGCATCAGAATTTGCATTGAGTGCCATTTAGTCAGAAATGGGAACAGATGACAAGCTCCATCCAGTAGCTTTTCATTCCAGAAAATTTTCAGCAGCCAATATTAACTATGAAATCCATGATAAAGAGCTTTTTGTAATTGTAGATTCATTTCAAGAATAGCATCATTATCTAGTAGGTACCTCAAGTCTAATCACCATATACACGGATCATAAGAACCTCGAGTATTTTATGTCAACATGCATATTAAATCATCGTCAAGTTCATTGGAGCATGTCTTTATTAAGATTCGAGTTCATCATCACTTATCGACTAAGAAAACAATAAATTTTGTCCGATATCTTGTCTAGACGTTCTTATCTTGCACCAAAAGAAGGAGATGTAGCTTTTGAGTAATAAAAAATAATTCTCTTGAAGCCGAAGCAATTTCATCTTTGAGCAATAAAATCAACATTGACTATTGATTTAACTTTTTTCAAGCAAGTCCAGTTAGGTATGTCTTTAGACCCTCTTGTTCATAATATCAAGAATAATTCTTCTAAATCTTATGATTCCTCTAAATTTAAGTTCAAGAACAACCTACTCTATTTTGAAGGACGCCTATATATTCTAGAAGGAGAAGCACGTTTACGTATTCTTTAAGCTCGTCATGACTTCCCAACAATATGACATTTTGGATATAATAAGACGTTGGAGTTGATATCTAGGGATTTTTGGTGGCCTCAAATGTGAAAGGCAGTCAAAGATTTTGTACAATCATGTGATGTTTGCTCAAGAACAAAAACTCCTCGTCATCGATCTTTTGGACTTCTTCAGCTATTATTCATTCCAGAACAACCATGGTCTTTTGTTTCTGTGGACTTCATCACGGATCTTTCAAGCTCAAGTTCTTATGAATCTATATTTGTGATAGTAGATTACTTCACCAAGATGGCACATTTTGTGCCATGTACAAAATCCATCATGGATGAAGAAATAGCTAAGCTTTTTATTGACAATATCTATCGCTATCATGGATTATCCAAGGATATTATATCGGATAGGGGAACTCAGTTTGTATCAAGATTTTGGAGAACCCTTTTTAAGTTTTTACAAGTGGATATAAAAATATCTTTGACTTTTCATCCTCAAACTGACGGACAGACAAAGTACGTAAACCAAGTCTTTGAGCAATACTTAAGATGTACCATCAATTATCAACAAGATGATTGGACAACTCTTTTGCCATTGGCAGAGTTTGCTTATAATAATATGGTGTATTTTTCTATGCAACAAACACCTTTCTTTGCTAATTATGATTATCATCTACAACTTGACATGTTTGATTTCTCAAAAGTTGATAATCTTGTGGCATAAGATATGGCAAATCGGTTGTCAGAGTTACACGCAACAATGAAGGCGCAATTAAAAGAAGCTCAAGAACGACGAAAGATAAATGCAGATGTCTATCAAAAAGAACAACCACCATTCTACATAGGTGATAAGATATGGTTACTTTGTCACAATATCAAGACCACTCGTCTTTGTGACAAGTTGGACTATCAAAGGCTCGGACTATTTTTTATTTCTGCACAAATCAATCCAATTGCATATCGTTTACATCTACTGATGTTGTATTACGTGCTTTCCTGCTCGAGAACGCGCCGGGCGTCTGGCTGTAGAAGGTAGTATGGAGATCCGCCGATAGTCAAGCAGTCTATCAGTTTTTACTGCTGGAATATAAACGACTTCAAGAATACACCGTAAATCTTTACTGATGCCCTTCGACTGCTTGTCGAAGTCATTTTTTTGCCCCAGCCGGTAGGTCTCTAGACGTTACAGAGAACCCCGAACAATCCAAACTGTTAATCTTCAATACCCCTTTGTACTTACGATCTTGTATCCACTGACTGTCCTGTTAGATTAACCCAATAAATTTCATTCACTCCGCATACTCAATCCTATAGACACCCCTTTAATCCTTCAATCACAGACGTAACTCGATTTTACAAAACAGTCAAGAGTATTCAAACCCACTTCATTTAAAAATCCCGATTTATCATTACAACACTGACTTCAGCAGCGATTGCCTCAGTCGTCCCAAAACTCTACGAAGAAGAAAAATCCAAATTCTATGTCTTTCCTTCCCCGACCCGAAGCATGAAGCTCCTCTCTCTAATTCCCCTAATCTTCCAAAAACCTCCAATGAAAACCGAACTAGTAACCTTGCAAAAGCTTGAAAACTCGCTCTCCCCGATTCCCCCCGAAAAAAAAACCTCCCCCCCTCAAAACTATATTCTTCCCTAACCTTATCCTCTGAATTTCTTCAATCTTCCGTCTTAGATCCGGAATTGGCTCCCACCTCAAGCTTGGATCCGAAATTGGCTCTCGCCGTCAAGCTTTCTCCTCCGTTTTTACCTTTAAGAAATCCATTTACCGAAAACAACGTTCCCTGAAACGGCACAGAGAACAGGACAGCCTGAAACAGAATCGAACCTCGTAATTGGGACCACATTGAGTCGCCCGACCAATTCAGGTCCTATATTGGGAAAGATGCCCATAGTAACCTGGATGTTCCCGTAATTGGGTCAAATTGGTCCTCGCGTCAGATTGGCTAAGACCCGTAGTAAGACCTGGATTTCTCGTAATTAGACTGCATTGGGTTGACCGGCCAATTCAGGTCTCATATTAGATAAGAGGACCTGGATTGGATTATCGAAATTGGATCCAATTGGCTCCTCGAACCCGTCGTGTGAATTGGTCCTTCTCTTCCTGCTGACTCCCGTTATTGGAATCGAATGGAGCATTTCAGTATGCCCCGGCTGACTATAACGGAGTGACTGAACCTGACCACTCAGTATTTGTATTGGAGTTGGTTGATGCTCCGAATATTCGAGGTAACTGAATATTAATAAAATTCTCCTTTCTTTTTATTTTCACTGTATAGTCATGTTACAACACGACATCCACCCCCTCTGAACCTGTGCATCCTCCGGTATGCACCAATTTACCCAATTGCTGTTTGATTCAGAATATATCCCCTACGTCTTTGTCCAGTTCGTCTTCGTCACCTTCATTATCCATATCACTTTCATCTTCTTGCTGCAGAATCTCTGTACCTTCATTAAGGTCTTCCATATTCATCTCTGCGTGTCTTCATTTAAATATTTTTACTCGCTTCCCTGCAATTGGTATTTTCAATTTTGTACCATCTAACTTCCGTAATGAGTAAGTCGCATTATCATGAACAGTTGTTATAACATATGGTCCAAACCAACGTTTTGAAAATTTCCGCAAAGTACTATGTTGATTATCCAGACTATTGTCATAAACAAGTACCCAGTCACCTTCCTCGATTGCTTTTGGTCTCAATCGATGTTGCTTATCGAATCGCGCCTTGTTTTGTAATCTTGCTCTTTTTAACCTTTCCAATGCTATCTGGACATCTTCCGTTCTTTGTTCCAATTGTCGAATCCTAATAGCCAGAAGTTCTTCTCTTGTCAATCCATCTTCCCATGGTAGCATACTCCAAGTAAGTACCTTTTCTTCAATCGGCATAATTGGTTTTTGACCTGTCATAAGTTCTACTGGCATATATCCTGTCACCGAACTATGTGTTGTTCGATCAGCCCATAATGCAAATGACAAAAGCCGTGGCCACTCTTTAACCTTCCCATTACAAGCTTTAACCAATGCTTTCACAATCGGTGGGTGACCGCGTTCGCTTTTCGCATTCCCTTCCGGATTATAAGCAGTAGTCAGTGATAGTTTAACTCCACATTTTTCAAAGAACTTACGAGCTTCTTGTGCATTTAATTCTCCACGATCTGCAGTGATTTTTCCTACGCACTCGTAACGGCAAATGACATCTTCAAGCAAAAACCTACAAATCTCCTCTGTAGATTTTGTCCTCAATGCTCTTCCTTCTACTAGATTTGATAAATCTTCACGAGCTAAAATCAAATATCTCATCTGCCATAACCCAACCGGCATAATAACCAAATCAACAACCCATTTAAAATGAATAGCCAGAGGATACGTAGGATGAAGACCATCTCGATGTCGGATATTAGAATACGATTGACAGATTTCACATGACTCTACAAATGAGAGCACATCTCGATACATATTTTTCCACCAATATCGTTCCTTGAGTTTAGCAAAAGTAGCCTAGATTCCTCTATGCCCTGCCCATAAACTATCATGAAACTCCTTTAATAATTTTAGTTTTTCTTCCCTTTTGCCTATCACTCGTTGTGGCATCCCAATTCCTTTCTTCGGTCTCTTCCATAAGAATCCATCTCGAAGTAAAAATCCATATGCTTTTTTTCTTATTTGTTTGAATTTTTCTGTAGACCAATTCCCCTGCTTAGACAAGGTATTCAAATAATGACCAATATTCAATAATTCTCCTTCATAAGATTCTTCAAGAAATAGCTTGTCTTCTCTGTTGAGATTCGATATTGAATAGAATTTCAATCCGACATCATCAATGTCTTCAACCATTTCATCCTCCCTCTCGTATCTTGCTCGAGATAGCATGTCTGCTACTAAATTGTCCTTTCCAGTGATATGCTTAAATTCTAGATTTAGTGACTTAATATAAGCAATCCATCTCAACATTGCAATATCTGGCGTTGAACAGTTAATAATCATTCCAAGCAATGGCAAGCAATCTGTTTCAATTACTACTACTGCCCCAATCAAATAGTCCTTTTCAGCTTTCATAGCTGAAACGACTCCCCAAAGTTCTCTTTTGACTTGCGAATATGCACGCTGACGAATACTTAAAACTTTAGCCCCAAATCAAACTGCAAATCTACTCCCATTCCAATCATCTTGACCCACCGCCCATCCAACGGCAATTGGACTAGCGTCTACAGTAAGAATCACTGGTCTATTGCACTTATAATCAACCTTCCTCAATATTGGAGGTGACATCAATAATTTCTTCAATCTTTGCATTGCCTGAATATGCCTTTCTTTCCATTCAAATCGGTAACCCTTGCGTAACAGTTCATATAATGGATCCGCTATGTGAGCAAAATGAGGGATCCAGATTTGATAAAATACACATGCACCCAAAAACCTGCGAACCTCTGTTAAAGAACCACAATCCTCTTTCATCCTTCCAATTGCATCAACTTTAGTCGGATCTGGTTTTCTTCCGTAAGATCCGCATAAATGTCCAACAATTACAACCTCTCGCACTCCAAATACGGACTTCATACCCGATAATGTAAGATGAACTTCTCCAAGCCGAGTTAAAATCTTTTCACAATCTTGTATATGATCAACAACATATCTGCGACATCCCTTCGTATCTAAAGTTTCATCCTTGTCTCCTTCTCTGCACCCTTTTATAGGAACATCATCCAGAAAAGGCATAGTCTTTTCTGGAATAAAATCTCTCAGTACCTTATTCATCCCATTCATCATATGCGCAACCGAGTTGGTCGCGCCTTGAGGAAGAGTGCACATTCTAACCAATCCAAGCGGTGTCCTCATCATTGTCATATCTCTACTTCCTTCGGCAAGTTGAAATTGATCATAACCTGAATACAAATCACCCATTGAATAGATCGTCCTTCCAGCAAACGCCTCAGCAAATTCATCCACAATAGGTCCAATTCCTGCATTCCTGACAGTTACAGCATTCACCGGCTGCATATCTTGAATAAACCGTAGTGACCCATTCTTCTTAGGTATCGTAAACCATCGACTAGAATACGGCGCAAATGAAGGTTCCAATATTTTCATCTTTATCTTTTCTTTTAATAGCTCAACCAATTTAGGTAAATGTGCCCTCGGTACTGGAATCGGTCTTAGATTCCAAGGTACATGTGGTACAGTGAAGATAACCATAGGTGTTACAATATTTGGATCCACATACCCAATTTCATGAGATTCGAAGGCAAACGATCTACCTTGTTTAGCCAACATCTTTTTGAAGCAAGTAATTTCCTCCGGCAATAAAGAACCATCAGAACCAATCTTCAATTCTTCAAAAGTCTCTTCAGTAAACTGATGTCCAATACTCATTGGATCTCTTAAACTTGCTTCTTTTGATGCTTCTCCCATTTGTTCTTTAGAATCCTCTGATAATGGTCCGGCAACAGGCTTTACCTTCTTATCTGCCGTTTTATATCTCGTCTCTACTGTGACTTCTGGTGCTTGAAAAGATTCAAGCATGGTATAAATCTCTCTCGAATCAATCTCAACAATCTTATCATTATCCCCTAACCCAATAGATGTAATCAATTCCAATGAATCTTCCAGTCCATTTTCTTCATAAACACCCAAAATCCTCTCATCATCTTGCAAATCACCTATCTTGCATAATTGTCCTTCAATATCATATAATCTTTTTCTTTCTTTTCTTTTAAAATCATCAACTTTCTTATACATAATATTTCCATTCTCCAATATATCAATAAACTCGCATCAAAGGCACCTTCATCTCGCGAGAGTACCTCCTCTTTTGTACCTCCATAATCTCGCTTTATAGTGGTACCTCCCCAAAATCCTTAAATCCTTCAACAATCTTTGGCAATGGTTTTTCCCTCAACCTATCTCGATTCCGTTCATGGTTAGGAGGTACTGTTAGAAATTGTACAGCTTTCCTCCCATCTTCGCTCCGTACCCTTGCATAAACAGAACCATCGTCAAGTATCTTTGTTTCCATCCGTGTTGTCGTGATATAAGGTTGTCCTAAAATCAACGGATAAGACGTTGTATCTTGAACGAAGAAATGTTGCTCCGTCGCAACATCCCCAATCCAAATTTTGACATCTGGACAAGCTCTATATAATTCACCTCGTGTGTTATTAGCTGCTCGTATTGCCCATCCATGTTCCATATCAATTGGCCATTTTTGCTTCTTATAAAGATCTTTAGATATGAGATTTATTTCAGAACCATGGTCGACCAAAGCAACTATTGGTTCTTCTATATCTCCTACTTTCACCAATACCTCAGTAGTTGCGTTTGCCCAATGCTTTCGAGTATAATGGCTCAAAGTTTCCATTTCCTTGTCACTAGAATCTTCGAAACATACTCGTTGATTATACCCATTCTTTTCATTTGTTGGTTGCTTGTAACCAATATCAACCTCTTCTTCATCTCTACATATTCTTGCATCAATAGCATGACTCATTCCAGTTTCGCTCATTAATTGCCTCTTTTGCTTAATGTTGTCAATGATAACATCATGAAACTCCTTCTTTGCAATTCCTAAGACTTCTTTCAATGTAAATTCCACCTTAGCGTTTAATATACGTTCTTCCAACACCCCTTTCAAATTTGTTGCCGTTTCAATATCAGAAAGTAGCTTATAAGCAATTGATTTGCCCTTATCTTTTGTCTCCGTTGTTTTTTCTCCCAATGATGCTGAGGTATCCTTTACAGGCAATTCTTATGAAGCTGCCTCCCGAGCCTTGTCTCCTCGAGTTTGCCTCTTAAAAGAATTTCCTTCTCTAGTATCATCAAAATTTCCTCGTCTTTTTTCTTCCATCAAAGCTTCATGTTGGCTCTTAGCAATATATGCATGAACTGAAAGAGACTCAACAGGATCCTCCCAACCTGTTCTTCCTCGTATTGTAGCTGCAGTTCTCAATAACGCTTCTCGAGGTAATTTCCCTTCTTGCATTGTAGAAACAGCAGAAGCCCAAAACTCACTAGTTTCCGTACTTCCACCAATTTCATCATCTACTCTAGCACCATAACTTGCACTTTCTCGTACTACTGTTTCATGCTCTTTTAAGTAATCTTGAACCAATGCTCTCATTCCTCCCTTGCCAAAATTGGTTTGAAGAAGATCCTCCCTATCTTTCAATGCTATCTTTCCATCTTTCCAGCAAATAATTCCCTGCCGTATCATATTATTAAATTCATTGCAATCTTTTCTAGTGTGTGAAGCATCATCACACCAAATGCATCTTTGTACATATCCTTGTTTTGAAACATTCTTCGAATTGTTTATAGAAGTATTCTCTTCAAGTCTTGCCAATTTGATTTGAAGATCTCGCATTCCTCGTATAATTTCTTCCATACCCATATCTGCTTTCTTTGACAAGGATGTCGAAGGTTGAACTGTAGGCATTGTCGGTGGTGTTGTACGTACTGGAGCTTTGGGTGCTTGTACTGTTTTCAGAATATTGCTCCTATCCTTCCTCCTTTCTTTTTTTGTAAGCAACCCCACCGCATCTTCAACGTTCTTCCACTTCGTTGTCAATCCTTCATCTTCTTCTTTGTCTTCAAGAAGGGGTTCTAATTTCTCTTGCAATTCTCCATCAGCAGCTTGAAGAAATAGATCAACTTTGTTCGGCTCCAATGTCAATTTTTCTACCTTCGATAATTGAGAGTACTGCCTCTCAAATTCCCTTAGTAGCTCTGTTGCTTGCAAATTCTTATTGGGCCGTTCAATCCATCCCAGAAACAGCTTCTTAGTAACGCGATCAGCATCTTTCAAGAAATATTCGTCTTTCAATGCATGTTAAAAATACTCCCATGAATTCCCACAACGATCCGTAATCGATGTAATGTGGTCCCTTATCTCCGGTATCGTGGCAAGTCCAAATAGTGCAACCATTTTCTTCTCAGAAACCCGATTTAATTCCATTTCACGAACATTACATCTTAAATACCTTGAAATATTCCTCCCATCAAATTGATCAATTTTATTGACCACTGCTTGCAATGCTTTGGTTGCCAAAGCTTCCTTTCGATCATTGCTTTGCTGTTGCTGCATTGACAATGAGAAGGCTTGAAACAAACTAGCAATAGACGGATCCATGTGCATACCTTGTCCTTTAGAAGACTCCCCACCAGAAACTTCTCCCAAAAATCCTTCAAAATTTTTATTTTCGTTTTCCATAAAAATAAAGATAAAATCAACCGAAATCCAATACCTTCTACCTCAAGCTTTCACGTCGGGTTCACCACTTATGTCGTATTACGTGCTTTCCTGCTCGAGAATGCGCCGGGCGTCTGGCTGTAGAAGGTAGTATGGAGATCCGCCGATAGTCAAGCAGTCTATCAGTTTTTACTGCTGGAATATAAACGACTTCAAGAATACACCGTAAATCTTTACTGATGCCCTTCGACTGCTTGTCGAAGTCCTTTTTTTGCCCCAGCCGGTAGGTCTCTAGACGTTACAGAGAACCCCGAACAATCCAAACTGTTAATCTTCAATACCCCTTTGTACTTAAGATCTTGTATCCACTGACTGTTCTGTTAGATTAACCCAATAAATTTCATTCACTCCGCATACTCAATCCTATAGACACCCCTTTAATCCTTCAATCACAGACGTAACTCGATTTTACAAAACAGTCAAGAATATTCAAACCCACTTCATTTAAAAATCCCGATTCACCATTACAACACTGACTTCAGCAGCGATTGCCTCAGTCATCCCAAAACTCTACGAAGAAGAAAAATCCAAATTCTATGTCTTTCCTTCCCCGACCCGAAGCATGAAGCTCCTCTCTCTAATTCCCCTGATCTTCCAAAAACCTCCAATGAAAACCGAACTAGTAACCTTGCAAAAGCTTGAAAACTCGCTCCCCCCGATTCCCCCCGAAAAAAAAACCTCCCCCCCTCAAAACTATATTCCCCCCTAATCTTATCCTCTGAATTTCTTCAATCTTCCGTCTTAGATCCGGAATTGGCTCCCACCTCAAGCTTGGATCCGAAATTGGCTCTCGCCGTCAAGCTTTCTCCTCCGTTTTTACCTTTAAGAAATCCATTTACCAAAAACAACGTTCCCTGAAACGGCACAGAGAACAGGACAGCCTGAAACAGAATCGAACCCCGTAATCGGGACCACATTGAGTCGCCCGACCAATTCAGGTCCTATATTAGGAAAGATGCCCGTAGTAACCTGGATGTTCCCGTAATTGGGTCAAATTGGTCCTCGCGTCAGATTGGCTAAGACCCGTAGTAAGACCTGGATTTCCCGTAATTAGACTGCATTGGGTTGACCGGCCAATTCAGGTCTCATATTGGATAAGAGGACCCGGATTGGATTATCGAAATTGGATCCAATTGGCTCCTCGAACCCGTCGTGTGAATTGGTCCTTCTCTTCCTGCTGACTCCCATTATTGGAATCGAATGGAGCATTTCAGTATGCCCCGGCTGACTGTAACGGAGTGACTGAACCTGACCACTCAGTATTTGTACTGGAGTTGGTTGATGCTCCGAATATTCGAGGTAACTGAATATTAATAAAATTCTCCTTTCTTTTTATTTTCACTGTATACTCGTGTTACAACACGACACCGGAGTCAATGATAATCCATCTAGTATTCCACATATCTCTTCTTGAACCATACAAGAGAGTGGATATATTAAGAAGATGACAAGCTCCACTTCCTCCTATAGAAGTGGACAATAATGAATAGTTTGAAGTGGAAGAAATCTTAGATTCAAGGCGGTGCCAAAATTAATTGGAATATCTTATCCATTGGCATGGATATGATATTAGTGAATGCACATGGGAGCGAGTAAAGAATCTTATAAATGTAGCAAAGGCGATGGAGGCTTTTTATTGACGACATCCATCAAAATCAAGATAAAAATCTTTTTTTACAAAAGAAATAAGATCTAGACAAGATAATATTCTACTTTCAATCCTTGTTTATAGCTTCTTTGCAGTTGTGACACTAAGGAGATGGAAAACCAACAACCAATGGATTCGACTCAAGAGCCTTCATTTACTGACTTATCGGATGAAACATTATGATTGTTACTACCTTCAAGATGATGCAATCCAGATGAAGATCTTCAAGAATAACATGTTCTTCCTCAAATAGATGGCAAGATATAACGCGTTTGATATCACGACCTTAGAAGGGACTCCCAATGTTTGGTGATTTTACTAGAGGTAGGAACAACTCTTGATAGTGTTCCAAATATTTTATTCGAAGGAAGTTATGAAGGCCTCAACAACGACCAAATAACTAGGTGGTCTTTCCGCCTTGGTATGGGACACTATCAATGGTTGAGAGGCCCTATCAATCATCTTCAAAGGGAACAAAGATCAGAGTATGCGGCGAATACAATTTGTGGCATCATAGATTTTTTCAACATATGATGACCACTCCTCGTGGAACTCGTCTCTAGAAGGGGAGAAGGTAATGTCACGGACATATACATGTAAGCTAGTAATTACATATATAAATAAGTAGAAGTAAGTAAAAGTAGATAAAAGTAAGTTAATTCTATAGTATTTAGTATGAAAGCTTTCTAAAAGCTTCATGGATGTTGTGTCACAGACATACTCATGTAAACTAGTAATTACAAATATAAATAGGTAGAAGTAAGTAAAAATAGATAAAAGTAAGTTAATTCTATAGAATTTGGTATGAAAGCTTCCTAGAAGCTTCATAGACACTGCTTTGACTTTAAAGGTGTCTTTAATTGACTTTTTTGATTAAAAACATGGTCAACAAGTTGGCCATGTGCCACACATGTTGTTAATTTGAAGACCAAGCTAATAATGTGGCCCACACGTAGAAAAACTTGCTTTATAATTCAAGGCATGTGTCCTACAAAGTCAATACTTATTAGAGGTCCTAAAGAACGTCGCCATGTAGCTCCTAGTTAGATAGTATATATAGAGACAAGAATGAAGCCTTCTTCACTATTATTAATTCTTTTCTTCCTTCCAGTCTAGTTTCAAGGGTCTCTAGTTTTCTTATCTTTTGGCAATAGCCATTCTAGTTTCTCTTTCAATATATATACTTATTAATTTATATTTTGTTACCTTTCTTTGAGTAAAGGCTCACTTATCTGAATTGCTTTTTCATTGAATTCTTGCCCTTGACAGATTGACAAGAGTACACCTACAATATCAGAGCTTTGTGTAATCTTAATTAAGAATGGATAATCTCTTTTTCTTGATAAGATATAAGCATATTAGAAGTTGTGGATTACCCTCTTCTAAACTGATATTGTCCTTAGTATTTTTTTTGTTCTCAAGTCGTCTCTTCTATATGTCTTGAGCGATATTAGATATCTTCTTTTTTCTAAGTGTTATCATGGCAGAACTTGTTGAAATGAAGAGTGCAATAGTACAAATGCAAGAACAAATGACACACTTAATACTTGCGATGCATCAATTCAATTTACCACCACAAGGAGTAACAAGATTGGGAGGAAGTGAAGATATAGAAATGGTTAGAGCTGTTTCAACATCTGCACCAAATCATGTCCTTTTTCCTATGGTGGAATGTCCTTCCAGTGTTAGAGAATCAAGAATTGCCCTACTCGAGAAGTTTGATGGCACCAGATCCAAGTTTCGAGGATTTATGAGTCAAGTGTAAATTGTGATTGAACTTCAACTCCAAAGCTATCCAACTCTAGGATCGCAAGTTAGATTCATTGATACGCTTCTTTCAGGTTCAGCACTATCATGGTTTTTATCTTTTCTTGAATGACAAGATATAATATTAGATAATTTAGAGGCTTTTCTAGCAGAGTTTCGATCCATGTATGGAGAACATGATGCAATTCGTGTTGCAACTAATAAGATCTATATTTTATGACAAGACAATCGATCAGTAATGTTATATGCTTCACAATTTTGACAACTTGCAACTGATATCAAGTGGGATGATGCTACACTTATTAGCCAATTTCTCTACGGATTACAATATGAGGTAAAAAAATTAATGCTCAACTTACCTGATCCTCAAACATTGAGTCAAGTAATTGACTTTGCTGTGAAGCGCGACAATCACTTTTTTGAATTTTGATCTGAGAACCATACAAGTGGACCTCAACGTTACTATAATTCAATGGCAACACCAACATCTCTTCAACACATATATTCGAAAGT
Source organism: Physcomitrium patens (assembly GCF_059467195.1). NCBI lineage: Eukaryota > Viridiplantae > Streptophyta > Bryopsida > Funariales > Funariaceae > Physcomitrium > Physcomitrium patens. The sequence continues at coordinate 16,442,953 of NC_143423.1, forward strand.
AGAAGATATGCAAATAGATGGAATATGTTTCAAATCTTTTACTGAGCAAGAAAAGACTCGTTGTCGTCAAGAAGAATTATGTTTATATTGTGGAGAATCAAAATATACTACTCAATATTGTCCAAAGAAAGGACGCAACCACAAAATGAGGAGTATGGTTGTCAAAGAAGACAATATGTCAGAAAACGAGTTTGTCCACCTACAATAGGAACTGTGTGGTTGGAACCTTGCATAACATCTAGTAAAGGTCTTATTCTCTCCTTAGAGCCCTCTCTTTGTTTTACATTAAATGTTATTTTAGGACCTAAACATTACAAAGTCTCTGCCTTATTAGATTCAGGAGCCTCGGCATGTTTTTTAGATGAAGAATTTACTAAAAGACATAGCATATCTTTAGTAAAGAAAACTAAACCTGTTCGTGTAGAAGTCATAGATGGTCGTCCATTGTCTTCTGGAGATATTACTCATGAAACCCTTCCTATAGAAGTAATAATCAATAGTCATAATAGTTTTGTATTATTTAATATCATTAGATCTCCTTCTAATCCAATCATTTTAGGTTTATCGTGGTTAGAAAAATACAACCCTCAAATAGACTGGATTTTCCGAACTCTTACTTTCTCTAAAAGTATAACTAACAGTGTAGTTAATCAAGTAGAGAGTCATAAGTCCAGTTCAATTAAACCCGTATTTATAGGTGTAAAAGCTTTCTTGCATGCTGCTATGAAAGAATCACCATATATTAATTATGCCACACCCGTTTCTAATGGTGCAAAGACTTCAAGTGGCATTCCAAGCCAATATCAAGAATTTCAAGATGTATTTGAAAAAAAGAATGCAGATACACTCCCAAAATATCGTCCCTATGATTGCTCAATTGACCTTCAAGAAGGAGCACAACTGCCATTTGGACCAATCTACAGTTTATCACAAAATGAGTTAACTGAACTCAAGAAGTATATTGAAGAAAATCTAGCTAAGAATTTCATACGCCATTCTAAATCTCCAGCAGGAGCTCCAATTCTATTTGTGAAGAAAAAAGATGGATCATTGCGGATGTGTGTTGATTATCGAGGACTCAACACGACTACCATCAAGAACATGTATCCACTACTTTTAATATCTGGACTTCTTGATCAGCTGAATCAAGCTAAGATCTATACAAAAATAGATCTTCGGGGACCATACAATCTAGTACGCATCAAAGAAGGAGATGAATAGAAGACTACGTTTCAAACTAGATATGGACATTTTGAATACAACATCATGCCTTTTGGACTTATAAATGCACCAGCAGCTTTTCAACATCTAATGAATGATATTTTTTGAGAGTTTTTGGATGATTTTGTGGTCTGTTATCTAGACGACATCTTGATCTATTCTAAGAATCCAGAAGAATATGAACTTCATGTTCATCGTGTGTTACAAAAATTAAGAGATGTAGGACTCTATGCCAAGATAGAAAAGTGTGTATTTCACACTACTCAAGTCGATTTCTTAGGTTACATCATTTCAAATGATGGACTTATGATGGATCCTAAGAAAGTTCAAACTATTATAGATTAGAAGATCCCAAAAACGGTAAGAGATGTCCAATGTTTTTTGGGATTTGCCAACTACTATCGAATCTTCATCAAAGACTTCTCTCAAGTTGCAGCTCCACTTACACGTTTGACTTGTAAAGACAAACTCCAATGGAATCAAGAAGCGGAAGTTGCATTTGAATCTTTGAAGACAGCATTTGTTTCTGCACCAATCTTGTATCGTGTTGATTTTTTCAAAGCATTCTTTATGGAAATAGATGCATCGGACTCTGCTTTGGGTGCGGTTTTATCACAAATGGGAATACATGACAAATTTCATCCAGTAGCCTTTCATTCAAGAAAATTCTCAGCAGCAGAAATCAATTATGAGATCCACGACAAAGAACTTCTTGCAATTGTGGATTCTTTTCAAGAATGGCATCATTACCTAGAAGGCGCTTCCAGTCCAGTCACCATGTATACGGATACAAGAACTTCGAATATTTTATGTCAACACGCGTATTAAATTATTGCCAAGCTCGTTGGAGCATGTCTTTATCAAGATTCGAGTTCATGATCACTTATCGGCCAGAAAAACAACAAGGTTTATCCGATGCCTTGTCTAGATGTTCTTATCTTATACCAAAAGAAGGAGATGTAGCTTTTGAGCAACAAAGAATGGTTCTCTTGAAGCCGGAGCAATTTCATCTTCGAGCAATAAAATCAACATTGACTGTTGATTTAACTTTTTTCAAGCAAGTCCAGTTAAGTATGTCTTCAGACCCTCTTGTTCATGATATCAAGAATAATTCTTCTAAATCTCATGATTCCTCTAAATTCGAGTTGAAGAACAACCTACTTTATTTCGAAGGATGCCTATATGTTCTAGAAGGAGTAGCATTTTTACGTGTTCTTCAAGCTCCTCACGACTTCTTAGCAGAAGGACATTTTGGATATAATAAGACTTTGGAGCTGATATCTAGGGATTTTTGGTGGCTTCAAATGTGGAAGGAAATCAAAGAATTTGTACAATCATGTGATGTTTGCTCAAGATCAAAAACTCCTCGTTATTGATGTTTTTGACTTCTGTAGCCATTATCTATTCCAAAACAACCATGGTCTTCTATTTCTATGGACTTCATCATGGATCTTCTAATCTTAGGTTCTTATGACTCTATATTCATCATAGTAGATTATTTTACAAAGATGGCACATTTTTTACTATGTACAAAATCTATCACAGGTGAAGAAACAGCTAAGTTCTTTCTTGACAATATCTAGCGCTATCATGGATTATCCATGGATATTATATTAGATAGTAGAACTCAATTTGTATCAAGATTTTGGCGGACTTTTTTCAAGATTCTAAAAGTGGATATAAAACTATCTTTGGTATTCCATCTTCAAATTGATGGACAAACGGAGCGTGTTAATCAAGTTTTGGAGTAATATTTAAGATGTACCATTAACTACCATTAAGATGATTGGACAACTCTTTTGCCATTGGTACAGTTTGCTTACAATAACACGCTACATTTTTCTATAAAAAAATACCTTTCTTTGTTAATTATGGTTATCATCCACAACTTGATACTTTTGACTTTTCAAAAGTTGATAATTCTGCTGCAAAAGATTTGGTGATTCATTTATTAGAGCTACATGCAACGATGAAGGCGTAGTTAAAAGAAGCTCAAGAACAACAAAAGATCAATGCGGATGTCTATCAAAAGAAACAACCACCATTCTAGTAGGGTGATAAGATATGGCTACTTTGTCATAATATCAAGACCACTTGTTCTTGTGACAAGTTGGACTATTGAAGGCTTGAACCATTTTCTATTTCTGCACAAATCAATCCAATTGTATATCGTTTACATCTACCGGAGTGAATAAAAATCCATCCAGTATTCCATGTATCTCTTCTTGAACCATACAAGACAGTGGACATACCAAGAAGACGACAAGCTCTACCTCCTTTTATAGAAGTGGACAATAACGAATAGTTTGAAGTAGAAGAAGTCTTAGATTCAAGGCAGTACCAAAATAAATTAGAATATCTTATCCATTAGCATGGATATAATGTTAGTGAATGCACACAAGAGCCATTAAAGAATCTTACAAATGTAGCAAAGGCGGTGGAGGTTTTTCATTGACGACATCCATCAAAATCAAGATGAAAACCTTTTTTATTAAAGAAACAACATCTAGGCAAGATAATATTCTACTTTCAATCCTTGTTTATAGCTTCTTTGTAGTTGTGACACTCGAGAGATGGAAAACCAACAATTAGGGGATTCGACTCAAGAGCCTTCATTTGTTGCTTTGTTGGAAGAGACATTACGATTGTTACAACCTTCAAGATGACATAATTGAGATGAAGATCTTCAAGAACGACGTGTTATTCCTCGAATAGATGGCGAGATACAACGCGTTTGGTATCACAACCTTGGAAGAGACTCCCGATGTTTGGTGATTTTACTAGAGGTAGGAACAACTCTTGATGGTATTTCAAATATTCTATTCGAAGGAAGTTATGAAGGCCTCAACAATGATCAAATAACTAGGTGGACTTCTCGCCCTGGTATGGAACACTACCAATGGTTGAGAGGCCCTATTAATCATCTTCAAAGAAAACAAAGATTAGAGTATGTGGCGAATAGAATTTTTCGCATCATAGATTTTTTCAACATATAATGACCGCTCCTTGTAGAACTCGTTCCTAGAAGAGAGAGGGGTAATATCACAGATATACTCATATAAACTAATAATTATAAATATAAATAGGTAGAAGTAAGTAAAATTAGATAAAAGTAAGTTAATTCTATAGTATTTGATATGAAAGCTTCTTAGAAGCTTTATAGACACTACTTTGACTTTATAGGTGTCTTTAATTGACTTTTTTGATTAAAAACGTAGTCAACAAGTTGGCCATGTACCACACATGTTGTTAGGTTGAAGACCAAGTTAACAATGTGACCTACACATAGAAAAACTTGCCTTGTGAGTCAAGGCATGTGTCCTACAAAGTCAACACTTATTGGAGGTCTTATAGAACGTCACCACGTAGCCCCTAGTTAGATAGTATATATAAAGACAAAGATGAAGCCTTCTTCACTCTTGTCAACTCCTTTCTTGCTTCCAGTCTAGTTTCAAGGGTCTCTAGTTTTTTTGACTTTTGGCAATAGCCATTCCAGTTTCTCTTTCAATATATATACGTGTTTATTTATATTTTGTTACCTTTCTTTGAGTGAAGGCTCACTTATCTAAATTACTTTTTCATCGAGTTCTTGTCCTTGATATGCTACTTTGACTTCATAGGTGTCTTTAATTGAGTTTTTGGATTAAAAATGTGGTCAACAAGTTGGCCATGTGCCACACATGTTGTTAGCTTAAAGACCAAGTTAATTATATGGCCCACACGTAGAAAAACTTACCTTATAAGTCAAGGCAAGTGTCCTACAAAGTCAATACATATTAAAGGTTCTATAGAACATCGCCACGTAGCCCCTAATTAGATAGTATATATAGAGACTAGAGTGAAGCCTTCTTCACTCTTGTCAACTCTTTTCTTATTTCCAATCTAGTTTCAAGAGTCGTCATATTTTCTAGTCTTTGGAAATAGCCATTCTAGTTTAAGATATTATCACCTTTGAGTGATTTCTAAGTATTTTCGAGTGACACAAGAGAGTATTGAGATTACCTTTCTTTGAAAGTTCATGTCCTTGATAGGAAATGGATGATAAAAATCTCTATTGCTATTGGCCAAAAAGCATGTTCAATGGGCTTTAAGGAGGCGGCCTGAGGCCTTATTAAGAATTAAGTTTACTCTTTTGAGGCCATTTGAACTTTGGAGGCTAAAATTAAAAAGTTTAGGATTTTGGCTATTATTTTGGTACAAATTTTATGTGATTTGGAGTTTATATGAAAGAGATATGGGCGCTCAAAATTAAAGTGATGATTTTCTATCTACTATCACTCTTTTGAATATAATGCATGCATAGAGAAAGAAATAAAAGATTGATGATTATAGTTGGAAAGAATATTTTCTTGACTATAGTTTTTTTAGATTACTTGATGAATTTCAAGTTATAATGAATGAGATATTAGAAGTTGAAGTCAGCGCTGTCGTATTATGTGTTGTCTTGTTCGGGAATACACTGGGTATCTGGCTGTGGAAGGTATAGTTGTTTTTGCAAATAACAAAGAAACCCTAATAGATTTTATCCATTTATGAAGAATATAATCGAAATATCAATTTCCAAGTATTTAAAAACACTCCTCATAGTCATTTTAACCATACAATATTCCAATTGCTTTATTTCTTTTATAATTAAGTGGTTTTTGTTTTTCTTAACAAGCCCTAATCCTAGCCAGTGAGCTTTGACAAGCTGTAACTTTTGATCCAACCGTCCACTTAGTGTGAAATTTTGCACCCAAATACCAATATAAGCCTTCTATATGCTCAGAAAATTTCAGCCCAACTCAACTTACAGATTGCAAGAAAACGCCCAAAAAACCGCACTGATGATACTCTGCCGCAACTTTGAAATTTGATGTAGAAACTCCAGAAGTGATTTCTCCTTTGTCAATCGTTAACTCCAGCTCAAAATTGAATAGCCGCTTGATCTCCAAATCTTCTATTACCAAGCCAAAATTTACATCGATCCAACTGGTAGATCTTCAGATATCACAGAATCCTATCCAACCCTAGACTGCCAACTTCCGACAACCCTTTGTACTAAAACCCAGATATCTCTTGATTGCATCGTTAGATTAATAAAAAATTTTGTATACACTTAGCACACCCAACTATCTAGACAATACCAAATTTTGATCCATAGATGCTACACGACTTGCACAAACCGATTGAGAATGCAAACCATCAATGTTTTATATAAAATCCGAAACACCAAAATAAACACTGACTTTGAGCAGTGATTGCTCTCCCCTCACAAATTCTAATGAAACCAAACTAGTGACCTTGAAAAGAACTTGAAGCTAACTCTTCGATCCAAAAACCCGATCTGAAAAAACCCCCCATCTGAAAAAACCCCACTGAAAAAAACCCCACTGAAAAACCCCCCCCTCCCATTTCTTAACCTTCCTCCCCTTTAACCCTAATTCTTCCCTCTTTCAAACCCTAGCCTCTGATTTTCTTCAATCTTCCGTCTTGGATCCGGAATTAGCTCCTTCCATCTTGGATCTGGAATTGGCTCCTTCCGTCTTGGATCCGGAATTGGCTCTCGCCGTTAGAGCTTTCTCCTCCGTTTTTACCTTTAAGAGATCCTTTTACCGAAAACAACGTTCCTTGAAACGGCACAGAGAATAGGACAGCCTGAAACAGAATTGAAACCCCGTAATCAGGACCACATTGAGTCGCCCGACCAATTCAGGTCTCATATTGGGTAAGAGTCCAGTAGTAAGATCCGGATGTTCCCGTAATTGGATCAAATTGGTCCGTCGTGTCAGATTGGCTAAGGTCCGTAATAAGACCTGGATTTTCTCGTAATTAGACTGCATTGGGTTGCCCGACCAATTCAGGTCTCATATTGAGTAAGAGGACCCGGATTGGATTCTTGAAATTGGATCCAATTAGCTCTTCGAACCAGGCTCACCCGTCGTGTGAATTGGTCCTTTCCCTTCCTGCTGACTCCCGTTATTGGAATCGAACGGAGCATTTCAGTATGCCCCGGCTGATTGTAACGGGGTGACTGAACCTAGCCTCTCAGTATTTGCACTGGAATTGGTCGTTGCTCCCAATATTCGAGATAACTGAATATTAATAAAAGTCCTCTTTTTTTATATTTTCTCAGTATACTCGTGTTACAACACGACAGCGCTTCAAATCTAAGGGTAGTAAGTGACTTGATTCACTAGTGGTTGTGTTTTGAGCTATACGTTGAGAAGTTTGATAAGATTTTGGCTCAAAATTTCCAAAACTGTATATAATTATGTTGTTAAACTTTATGCATAAAATTTTTAGTATTTGAGTTGTGGATTTTTAAGATATAAAGAAAATAATACTTTGATGTATATAGATTAGGATTTTGAGCACCTGCTAAGATTTCTAAGATGCTAAAAGATTGGTAGTGAATTTATAGTTTATTTTTTTTGTGATAAAGCTAAAGATTAAGTGCTACTTTATTTAAAAATTTTAAAGAAATTGAATAGTTGAATAAAGAGATATAAATTTTTAAAGTTTTTGAAGGAAAAATTGTTTGCGAAAAAAATATGTTTTGAAGGATTTTGCTACAATTTGGACATTTTATATATAGTGAAGAGGTTTTGGAAGCTAAGAATTTGTATATAATTTAAATATGGAATAAATAACTTATTAGAGCTTAGTTAATAAGTTAAAACTAAACTCTCTATAATTAAATACCTTGTGAATTTTCAGATTACAAATCAAGCCATACGACAATGTAGCGCTAATATAATAAATCCACACCAAACTTGTTTTTTTGGATAAATTGATACTTTTCTCTACCAAAATAAATACTAGTCACAAGCTAGATAAACTTGGATAATATTTAGTACTTAGCTTCTTGAACAATATTTATTTATGAGTGACGTTTACAAAGATGTATTTCTTTGCATTTGCTCTATAGTATATGTTACCTCCGTTTGTCCATTAGTTTGCTCTATAGTATATGTTAACTCCGTTTATCCATCATGCTCTTAATATGTTACCTCGTTTGTCCATCACGCTCTTAATATCTTACCTCTTCATATGTTAACTCCTTTTATCCATCATGCTCTTAATATGTTACCTCGTTTGTCCATCACGCTCTTAATATCTTACCTCTTCATATGTTACCTCGTTTGTCCATCACGCTCTTAATATCTTACCTCTTCATATGTTACCTCGTTTGTCCATCACGCTCTTAATATCTTACCTCTTCATATGTTACCTCGTTTTTTTTTGATTCAAAGTAGGAACTTCTTGATAATGCATTTTAATAATCCGTGTTGGATCTCAAGCAGATATGTGATGCAAAAGTCAAATTATGATAAAGATATCATCCAATGTACTTGGCAGCAGTTCAATATTCAAGCTGACATGAAATATTCAAGATTCTTGTGATCTATATATATAGTTACGTGATGAGAGGTGCCTTCAAGAAAGTCATACGATTGTTGGAAAGTATCTATAGTAACAAGAAGTTTATTATTATAGATTTTATAATTAATTTTTATCATTGAGAATTTTTTAGAATAAAATGTAATTGGATGAAGTTTGTCATCTTCTCTATATTATGATAAAATTGCTCCCAATGCAAAGTCTGAGGCATCGGTCTCCATAAAATAAGACTTGTTGAAATCTAAATGTATCAAAATTGAAGCTGTTGTGAAAGCATCTTTTAAGCTTTGAAAAACTTTCTCTGCTTTGGGATCCCAGTCTAGCTTCTCTTTACATGTCAACTACATAAGTAGAGTAGCAATCTTGGAGTAATTCCTCACAAAAAACCTATAGAAGTTTACAAATTTAAGAAATCATTGGTCATCATGTATAATTTTTGGCTTTGCCCAATTGATGATTGCTTGTATCTTCTTTGGATCTATAAAAAGGCCTTTGTTAAAAATAATATATTCAATAAATTCGACTTAAGGTACATGAAATATACACTTCTCCAATTTTACATATAGCCTAGCATTTTGTAGCTTTTCCAACATAAGGCGGACATATTTTTTGTGGTCTTTTAGATTCTTAGAAAAGATTAGAATATCATCTAAATAGATCACAACAAAGTCATCAAGATGCTCATGAAATATGTCATTCATTAAGTATTAGAATATGGCTGATGCATTAGTAAGTCCAAAAGGCATGACATTATATTCAAAATGTCCATACCTAGTACAAAATACTATCTTTCATTCATCTCCCTCCTTAATGCATACTAAGTTATATGCACCTCATAGATCAATCTTTGTAAAGAACTTTACTTGGCTAAGTTGATCAAGAAGTTTGGATATCAATGGCAATAGATATCAATTTTTTATGGTGATATTATTAAGACCGCAATAATCAATACATATCTATAAAGATCCATCTTTCTTCTACACAAATAATATTAGAGCACCAACTAGTAACTTAGAATGTCAAATAAAACTTTTAGCTAGATTTTCTTCAATGTACTCTTTTAAAGTTGTAAGCTCATTCTAGGATAAATTGTAGATGGATCCAAATAGTAGTTGAGCATCTTCTTGAAGGTCAATTGTACAATCATAAAGATGATGCTTCGATAAGATGTTTGTATTTTTCTTTTCAAATACATTTATAAAATTCTTATATGATTTTGGAATTATTGTTGTAGAAACTACAAGTTTTAATCATAGATTTGTGTAGACAGCAAATATAGTGCCATGTTTGTCTACTTTTAATAATCCTTTAGCTCCAATAAATAAATATTATTTAAGTTTTGACTTATCAGATATTAAAATATTTTTTATAGATCTAGGGGTTCTATGATCTACTAAAAGAAATTCCAACTTTTGAGATACCTAATCTATTCATGGATTTTATTTTTGAAGCCATGAGAGTTCTAAAATGATTGGACTTGATGGTGATCTAATGACATTGAATACTACTTGGTTGCTATAGTTGTCGAAGGTTATTTCTAATAGAATCATCTCATGAGTGACGTCTCTAGAGGATAAAGGTTGACCATCTATTACTTCTACATGTACAACTTTGGATTTTTTGATCATATAGATTTTATGTGATCTAAAAAATTTTTCATCAATAAAACATGCAGAAGCTAAACCTCTTTTTGCATTATTAGATGCTCCCATTTTCTTACAAATATTTTGATGATGTGGCCACATTCTTCATTCGATACATATGCTGGCATTTTTCTAAACAATTATTAACCTTGTAGCTAAGTTTTTTACAATATAAGCATAGACAAAGTTCTCTTTGACTCTTTTTTTCTTGCTCAAAAAGTGGTTTGAAGCAAATTGCATCAATCTGCATATCTTCTACTTCCAAATGTTTATTAGAATTGGATGGTGAAGAAGCTGCAGAATAATTGGTGTATATATGTGGCGCAATTGAAGAAAATTTATCTTGTCATTGTTAAAATAAATAGTTATTGTACTTCACATTTTCATTAATTACTTCATTGAATGTTTGAGGATCTGGTATAGATAACAATAAGTCTTTGACATCGTCTCTTAATTCTCAATGAAATTGGTTCATCAATACATCTTCTCCTCAATTTATATCACATATTTATTGTCAAAAATCTGAGGCATATATTGATGTAGAGTATGTTCTTTATTGAAGACTTCAAATTTTAGTTGTTGAAGAATGAACCTTATCATGTTCACCGAATATTGCCAAAAATGCTTCAAAATTGTGAAATATAAGAAAATTCTTTTCAAATAATTGAGCAAACTAAGATAAAGCTTGAGAGGAAGATTCTAACGAAACTAATACGAGATGCTTGAGTAGAATATTGTTGAAATTGAAGCAAGGTAATTAGTTGTACTTGATTTATAAAGCCTCAAAATTTGAGCGAGTGCCATAAAACTTTTTTGGAAGACTGATCCTTGATTCTTTTGTTGTTGTCGTTGTTGTTGTCGAATCATTACCTTGAGTGGATGCACCTCCCATGTTTGTCAAAGCAGATATAGTCATTTAAAAATTTGAAACCTCTATTGCCATTTGATGTGGTAGTTGAGGCACTTTGGCTCCTTGATCATTATATATGGTCATATATAGTTCTTTATTTTGCTTCAATAAAGTCTTTATTCTGATCTTCAATGCTTCAAGAGTATTAATAATAGAATCTAATCTGATCTCTTTGTAATTTTTTATATTGAATTTTCTGCCTGTTGCCATAGAAAATCAGAGAAATACATGTATTCAAAGAAAAAAAACTTGATCTATAGTATAAAGAAAAAATAACTAAAAGAATACTAAAAAAAGAAAAATATTAATCTAGAAGAGAATAATCTACAACCTCTAGAATACTATAGTACTTCTTAGAAGAGGGGTAATCTATTCTTTGTTAAGAAAGACCAAGCTTCTAATATTATTTTATAGCAGTCTCGACAAACTGTTAGGAACTGTATATAATTATTATATAAAATATTCTTTTATTAAAAAATTTGTAGAATTTAATTCCAAAGAGCCATTTAACTCCACGATCTTTGTATGGATGTACTAAGATAAGGATACATATATATTGAAAATTGACCTCTAAAAAGAGCAATGATAGAAACAAGGCATATTCTAAGAAACATCATTCTACAATTATACCAAAAAACTAAGCTATTACATTATCATAGAAGACCAAAGATGCTAATTGAGCTTTGATTGCACTATGCAATAAGAAGATCTCTTCCATGGACAATGCAAATAATATTTTGTAAAATTATAGTACTTATGAATGCTATGTAAGTTTTCAACTATAATATGGATGCTTGTTGCTAAAAATTTACACAATGGTTGGTTCCACATTAGAGTTACATTATACTAGGCATAATAGATTCACTTATATTTCAATACAATAATATTTTTAATATATCACCTTCAAGATAACAGACAATTTATTGCTACATACTAATATCTTAAGAAATAGTATAGAATAGGTTGTAGGCACATATATACTATAGCCCTAAAAACTTAATATTTGGATATTGTTAAATAATTTTTAAGGAAAAGAACTTGATGAAGGCAAATAAATAAGTAAGATTTTCTTGAAAGATAGATGATAAAATAGAAATAAGAAAGTATGTATATTTGTCACGAACATAGAAATACAGACTCGAGATCTAACAAGAAGTTCAAGAAGAACTGGCAAGAACTAGATTAATCAGATGAGAACAACACCAGAGAGGTGAGCTAGAGCTCGAAGAGATGTGTTGTCGAGACTGAAGAACTCTTCAGCCTCGATTCCAATATATACTCCTATTTAGGAAGCTTCTCAAGCACCTTCTACCAACTAAGAAGCTTCTAGAAGGTTTCAGAGATTTGCTTCCAGAAGGTTCTAGAAACTTATCTCTAGAAGGTTCTAGAAACTTGTCTCTAGAAGGTTCTAAGGATTATGTCCCTAACATCACCCCTTCCTTTAGCTTCGAGGTCTTTGAGAAGCAATGTTGTTGTTAATCAGTACCAACGTAAGAAAATGAAGATCTGTCGCATAACGTCTGCTATGAACTCCAACTGTTGTTCACTGGTAAGTGGTTCATCAGTCCTTGAAGCCAACAGTAGTGGTCCACTTCTTCAACTTCTGACCAAGCATGAACTTCCGTGTCCTCATTATGAAATTGTCTTGCAAACACGCCTTCTGGCTGACCATCGTAAGCAGGCTCGGACTCAAATATAATTACCAGTGATCAGTTACTCGGTATCCTCTGTCGTCGTCATGGTGTAGGTGGTTCTTCATCTCGGGGTCGCCTTCGTGAGCTAGTCGGTTGAAATAATCTGAATGGCATAGTATCTATCTCTTGGCTATCCATATCAGAAGACTAAACTATGGCTACTGAAAAAATTCTATTTTATCTTGGAAAAAATAACTACATCAACTACAAATTTTGGTGGTGCTCTCCCCCTTTTTTATATTCTTGGGTGAACAAGCTTCAGAAAGAAGCTATCGTCGAACCGGCTTAGGTTTATGAAGATGTTGTTGATGAAACTCTTGTACCTTTTGTGGTGCATTGGCGAGATTTTAAGCTGGCTCCCACGTTCGCTCATTAATATCGTAGCCGTACCAATGAACAAGATACTCCAACTTGCCCCACCTTCATTGTGAATCCAATACCTTTTCAACCTCGTATTCCTCGTGGTTCTCGATCTCAATACTACATGGCGGACATTATACTCTTCTAGGAAAAGACGACTCTCGATAAGGCTCTAACAGAGAAACATGAAAGACTGGATGTACCTTCATAGAAGCCGGTAATTCTAGATGGTACGCTAGTGGATTGATTTGCTTCTGGATGATAAATGGTCCCAATCGTTGATAGTCCAACTTATCACATGGTCGCTTAGTCTTGATATTCCGTCGAAGAAGCCATGTTTTATCTCCAATTTTGAAAGTAGGTGCTTGATTCCGAAATCTATCTACAAACGCCTTGTAGGATTCTTGAGCAGATTGTAATTGAAGCTTCAATGTATTTTGAAGCTCAGATAGTTGTTTCGCAAATCCTTTAGCTGCTGGATTGTTATTTGTTGACGGACTCAATAAATCAAGCTTCAGATGATATCCATAGTTGAAAAAGAATGGTGTATATTGAGTCGACGCATGGAGGGTGTTGTTATATGCAAACTTGGTTAGCGGCAGATATGTGGTCCAATCGTCTTGCTGATAATTGATGCTGCATCGTAAGTATTGTTCCAAGATTTGGTTCACTCGTTCCGTTTGGCCATCAGTTTGAGGATGAAAAGCCAAAGAAAGCTTGATATCCACCTTCAGTATCTCAAAGAGAGATCTCCAAAACTTTGATACAAACTGGGTTCCTCGATCTGATATGATATCATCTGGTAGTCCATGATATCGATACACATTATCGAGAAAGAGCCTTGCTATGACTTCACTAGACTATGTCTTCTTGCAAGGAACAAAGTATGCCATCTTTGTAAGCCGATCAACCACGACAAAGATGCTAACAAATGAGTTTGATGATAGAAGGTCCGTGATGAAGTCCATGGAAACTGAAGACCATGGTCGACATGGAATCGGTAGAGGCTGTAGGAGTCCATAAAGGCGATGTCGAGGATTCTTGAAACTTGAATAGATGTCACAGAAGAGGACAAAATCTTTCACATCCTTCCACATTTAGGACCACCAAAAATCTCGAGAAATAAGCTCCAAGGTCTTGTTGAATTCAAAATATCCTGCAGCTGGAAAATCGTGGCAAGATTGAAGAACTCGGAGTCGTGTTGGTCCTTTTGGGATATACAACCGCTCTTCAAAGTATAAAAGATCTCCCTCCACCTTGAATTTTTCTTCATTGGCACGCTGCTTGATATCAATGGCTACTGAATCTTTAATGGTCGCGGCACGTACTTGATTCAAGAAGTCAGCATCAATTGGCACAATAGTAGCGCAAAGCCAAAATTGCTCTGGCTTCAACAACGTCGTACATTGTTGATCAAACGCTACTTCTCCAGCCTTTGGTACAAGATACGATCTCCTCGATAAGGCATCAGATAATCCTTGCTGCTTTCCAGGTCGATAAGTGATAACAAAATCGAACTTAGATAGCGACATATTCCACCAAGCTTGACGTCAATTTAGAACTCGAGCCGATATGAAATATTCCAAATTCTTGTGATTTGTATATACGGTCACTGGATGTGCAGCTCCTTCAAGAAAATGATGCCATTCTTGGAAAGAATCCACTATAGCAAGAAGTTCCTTATCGTGGATCTCATAATTGATTTCAGCAGCAGAGAATTTTCGAGAATAAAATGCAACCAGATAGAGCTTCTTGTCTTCTCCCATTTGTGAAAGTACAGCTCTCAAAGCAAAATCCGAAGCATCAGTTTCTAAATAAAAGGCCTTTGTAAAGTCTGGATGTACCAAGAATCGAGCCGTAGTAAATGTGATTTTTAGGTCTTGAAAGCCTTCTCCACTAGAGGTCCCCATTTCAGCTTATCCTTGCATGTCAACCGAGTGAGAGGAGTAGCAACCTGAGAGTAATTCTTGATGAAGATCCGATAGAAGTTGGCAAAGCCAAGAAAGCATTGTACGTCTCTCACCATCTTCGGAACCTCCCAGGACACGATTGCTTCCACCTTCTTGGGGTCCATCTTCAAGCCTTTCGTAGTCGCAATGAACTCCAAAAACTCCATCTCTATTTGGTGAAATAAACACTTCTCCAACTTGGCATATAGTCCTCGCTTGCATAGTTTCTCCAAGACCAAACGAACGTACTTTTCATGCTCTTCTTCATTTTTGGAGAATATCAGAATATCATCTAAATAGATGACAACAAAATCGTCAAGATATCTTCGGAAAATATCATTCATCATATGTTGAAAGACCGTTGGAGCATTGGTAAGACCAAAAGGCATGACATTATACTCAAAATGGCCATACCTTATACGGAACGCTGTCTTTCACTCATCTCCTTCCTTGATTCGTATGAGGTTGTAAGCTCTCCTTAGATCAATTTTTGTAAAGATCCTTGCACATCCAAGTTGTTCTAAGAGACTAGAAATCAAGGGTAATGGATTTTGATTCTTCTTTGTTACCTTGTTGAGGCCTCGATAGTCCACGCACATCCGCAATGAGCCATCTTTCTTCTTCACAAATAAGTTGGATGCTCCAGTTGACGATTTTGAATGACAGATGAAGTTCTTGGCTAGATTCTCGTCGATGTACTTTAGCAACTCTGCCAACTCTATCTGCGATAGATTGTAGATTGGGCCAAAAGGCAGTTGTGCTCCTTCCTATAAGTCTATGGTGCAATCATGTGGTCTGTGTTCCAGTAGCATGTCGGCATTTTTCTTTTGAAACACGTCTTTAAAATCCTTATATTGCTCCGGTATATTTGTTATCGAGATCTTCTCCACGGTAGTTGGAGCCGCATAAATGACAAACGGTGTGCCTTCCTTGGACAATCTTATAAACGTTCTTGCTCCAATAAATAAAGATTTCTCTATTCGGGATTTTCTACTAGGCTTGCTCTTGGGTGGTTTTGTGGGAAAGGTCATCTTCCGCAACTTCCAATCTATGGATGGGTTATGCTTTTCCAACCAAAAAAGACCAAGAATAATAGAATTTGATGGGATTTTAATAATGTTGAAAATAATATGACTACTATGGCCCTTAAATGTCACTTCTATAGGTTCTGATTCATGTGTGACACTACCAGACAATAAAGGTCGCCCATCTATGACCTCAACGTGAACAAATTTGGATTTTTGTACTAAAGGGATCTTATGATGCTTCACAAATTGTTCATCTAAGAAACAAGCAAATGCTCTTGAATCTAATAATGTTAAGGTTCTCAGTTTCTAAGGGCCAGTAAGCAAAGGGATTGTAAAACAAAGGGCAAGTTGAGCGGAAAGAAAGGAACCTGGTTGTTGTTGCGATATTTCACTGTCCAACCACACGGTTCCTATTGTGGCTGGGCATCCTCGTTTTCTTGAATAAACGCACCCCTACTCTTGACAATATGTCGATTTTGCTTCTTGGGGCAGTTTCCAACTTTGTGGCCTTCTTCACCGCAATATAAGCATAGACCTTCCTCCATATGCTATTTTTTTTCTTCTAGAGTAAGGGATTTGATACGTACCGCATCAATTTGCATGTCTTCTACCTCTGAATGTGAATTCATGTTGCTTGTGATATAATTGGAGCATGGCGAATCGTATGTTGTCTTGAACATTGGTCTTGGTGGCATTGGAATAGGCGGTTATCGCACTTCACAACTTGGCTAATAGCTTTGTTGAGCGTTTGTGGATCAGGAAGAGTTAACAGCAAATCCTTCACATCGTCCCTTAAATCCCAATAGAATTGACTCATCAACGCTTCTTCATCCCAATTGATGTCGCATACTAATTGCCTAAAATCCGATGCATAGATTGATGTAGAGAGTATCCCTTGTCGTAGTAACCGGATCTTTGTTGTAGCCCATCGAACCTTGTCGTGTTCACCAAATGCTTCCATAAATGCCTCCAAAAAGGTTTCAAAGTTGTTTAGTATGGACGATCGTTTCTCAAACAAAGGAGCAAACCATGATAGAGCTTGTCCTATAAGTAAGGTTCCAACAAGCTCAACACATGACTCCTCCATTGGATAGCGTTCAGGCCGTAAAACTATTATCAACCTGATTTGGTTGACAAATCCTCAAAACTTGGAATGCGTACCATCGAACTTGTTTGGAAGGCTAACACGAGGCTCTTTATGTTGTAGAACCAGCGGTGCTTGTCGAACCTGAGGCAAAGTTACTTCTCCAAGTGCAGAAGTTTGAGGCTTGTGCAACCTAGATTGTGCCATCCTAGATGCTCCATCATTATGAAGCCTTGCCATGACCCCTTCAAAATGTGTAGTTCTTTGCGATAACGTAGCGAAGGCATTCATGATAGCATCCAACTTGGACTCCGAACTTTCCATCATACTAATGTCTTGGCCCCCGGCCATTCTAAGAGAAGGACAGAAATGACTCTACAAGAAAACAATATTGGTTTAGAGGAGGGTACTCCGCAACCTCTAAAATGCCTTAAGAGCTTCAAGAAAAGGGGTAATCCACTCTCTCCAAGAAGAATAAGACTCCAATATTGTAACAAAAGAAATATCAGTTTAGAGGAGGGTAATCTGCAACCTCTAAAATGCTAGTACACTTCCAAGCAGAGGGGTAATCCATACTCTAATAAAGAAGAAACTAGCTCTGATATCTGAGGTGAGTGTAGTCTCGACAAACTGTCACGGATACAGAAATACAGACTCGAGATCTAACAAGAAGTTCAGGAAGAACTGACAAGAACTAGATTAATCAGATGAGAACAACACCAGAGAGGTGAGCTAGAGCTCCAAGAGATGTGTGTCGATACTAAAGAACTCTTCAGCCTTGATTCCAATATATACTCCTATTTAGAAAGCTTTTCTAGCAACTTCTACTAACTAGGAAGCTTCTATAAGGTTCCAGAGACTTGCTTCTAGAAGGTTCTAGAAACTTATCTCTAGAAGGTTCTAAGGACTATGTTCCTAATATCTTCTACCAACTAAGAAGCTTCTAGAAGGTTCCAGAGACTTGCTTCTAGAAGGTTCTAGAAACTTGTCTCTAGAAGGTTCTAAGGATTATGTTCCTAACAATATTCAAAAGAAATTAGAATGGCTATTGGCAAAAGACAAGAAAACTAGAGACCCTTGAAACTAGAGACCCTTGAAACTAGACTAGAAGCAAAAAACGAGTTGACAAAAATAAAAAAAGTCTTTATTCTTACTTTTATATATACTATCTTACTAAAAGCTACATGACAATGTTCTATAGAACCTCTAATATATGTTCAATTCATAAGACATTTGTCTTAACTTATAAGGCAAGTTTCTTATCTATGTATCTTAAATTACCAATACATATAATATATGGTTGACTTTTTGGCCAAGTATTCAATCTATCAATCACCTATAGACATGTATAAAGATAAAATTACATCTATAAAACTTTTAGGAAGCTTTTCTATAAGATATTATTAAATTAACATATTTTTATCTATTTCTATTCATTCATATTATTTAAATAATTATTAGAGTAAATATATATGTCCATGATAATATCTTTTCTATTAGCATAGTATTAAAAGAGATCCAAGGCTAAAGTCTTCAAGCTACCAAAGCAATTCTTACGATGGTCCAACTTATTTGTAACTCTTTTTCTTGAAGCCAAAGTGACATTTAAAAGCTAACTGTAGATGGATAAATATATGAAAAGATAGATATTTAATTGAATAAAAAGATGAGTATTGAAGAAAAATGTTGAGAACAAATTGTAGGTAGTTAAATGTGATATATTTTATTTTTAATTTTCTATTGTCAATCTTATAGATAAAAAGAATTATTATAATCAATTTTTTAGTTGTGGATGAAGAAATTTAGATATTCTTTGAATATTTTTCTTTTTTGATTTATATATATATATATATATATATATATATATATAATTTTGTATAATAAATTTATCTATTTATTTTTTTTTATTAATTTTTAATTTTTTTGTGTAACTTTTTTTTTAAAAACAAACCACTACATTTCATATATATATATATATATATATATAAAAGTTTCATATATATCCTTTAAATGTACCTATATATTAAGAATATCCTTGTATTTTTTATAATAGCATATATAAATTTCTAGAATTATTAATAATAGTATATATATCCTTTATTTTAATAAGGTATTAGAAATTTAACAATTCCATTAATGTTTTTGTTTTCATTTGGAGCCAAATAGTGGCTTTTATGATTTTATATGTTAGAAAAAAAAAATAAATAAAAAGAAGAGCCGACATAATGTGCATTCTTTGATAGATTGTCAAAAAAAGAATAAGAGTACACTCAATAGTGTACAACTTGTAGATCTTTTTAGAGGGAAAAGCTTGGCCCGTTGTCAAGGTAGAGAGACTTTGCTTCAAGAAAGAGCTGGGCTTCTCACTGCCACTAAATGCTAAATCAAGTTTAAGATATAAAATTATCAAGTTTATATATATAATATTTTACCTTCTAGGGCAATTATATCAATGCATGAGCCAAGTACCAAAAAAACACCCAAATGTATGATAAAGTATCTTATAATCCTATATATCCTTATGAGAAATGTTTTCTAAACTTTAATAGCTCATATCTCACGATCAGACTATTCAAACAACCTAAAATTTTACATGAAGTACTGATATACTTTCAAAAGCTACCACAAAAAAATTCAACTACAAATTCATTACGGATCTTGAGATACCACCAAAACTCTAACAATAGCTTTAAATCCTAGCTTACATACACCCGCGTGCTATTTTCTTCATATCTCACAAAATAAGTACTCAAATATCATGAATTTTGATTTACAGCTTTTTAACCTAATAACACACACTAATGGAAATTTTGAGCCAAAAATTCGTCCAGAAACTCAAGATATGGCTCCAACCATTACTATCAACAAAATGACTCACTTACTACTTTTGAATTACATGTGCTATCTTCAATGCCCTATAACTCCTTCATCTAGACTTGGAATTCGTCAATCAATATATGTAAAGTGTAGCCAAAATAGTATTCTCTCCAATTCCACTCACCGATCTTTCATTGCTCTTTGTACGCATATGTTATGCTTCAAAGAGTGACAGTAGGTACAAATTTGACACCTTAACTTTGAACACCAATATCTCCTTCACAAAAACTGGAAATCATACAAAATCTTCACCCAAATTATACCCAAAACCCTGAAATTGCTGATCTTAGCCTCCAAAGTTCAAATTACCTCGAAAGAGAAACCCTAATCCCTAATAAGGCTTCGGACAGCCTCATTGAAGCCCATTGGATATGGCCTTCGACCAATAGGAATGAAGATCTCCATTCCTTGCCTTCATCCAACTATGCCTTGCTTTCATTCCTCCCAATAAACCTCCTACTAGTTAAAAATTTCTTCTTTAGGCTCTAATCTCCTTCAAGACTTCATATTAAACATTTAGGTCCTATAAGTTTTTTTAAATGGTATAATCAAAATTGATAAAATTTAAAATAAAATTTCTTAAATTGACTCTCTTTAAATTAATCTAGTAACCATTCTAACACACACCAAGACTTATGACCATATTATATGTTTTAACTAATTTTTACATACTATAAGAATTTATAGTACGACACCATCACAATTGTGCACTTATCTAGTAAGAGGAGATCCACTAGGCCTTAGATTAGCAATGCTCAAAAAAAAATATTCTACTTGAGGTGGGCATGAACTTAGAGACACGATGACACATCAATGAAAATATAGAAAATACTTGGATCAAAAGCCTTTTACAAAGTAACAAATATGTAGTCAGATCTCAACAGTGTACAATTCAATATTTATCAAGGTAGTGCAATCAAATAGCTTTTTATATTAGAGAATATAAAGGTAACATGTCTAATAAGACCTTTAAGTGTGGTTTTGCTGTGCTTTTATTGGATAGTATAGGATTTGTGTTTAAATCCATTCTTTATCTCTGTATATGTAAAGGGACTCCTCCTTTCGAAAAAACTAAGTTATAGTACAATTCTAAATGCTAAAACAAAAACTACTTTAGCATGTATTAAGTGTGATGTACAACCAAATTGATATTGGTGAGGTTGAAGTGCAAGTTGTAGTGTACTAAGTGTGATATACAACCAGATTGATATTGGTGAGGTTGAAGTGCAAGTTGTAGTGTACTAAGTGTGATATACAACCAGATTGATATTGGTGAGGTTGAAGTGCAAGTTGTAATGCACAAGATCATAACTGAGAACTATAAATGAAATTGGTGTGGTTTTGTCTCAAAATGGTTGGAGATAGAATTGTTGCTTATCCTCATCAATGGTAGAAATATGGTAGGGTCCAGTGAACTTTGCCCAAAACTTTTCTTTCTCTTCTCACGTTTTTTCTTTGCTGTATGAGGCTGTATCTCCAACAATGAACTCACTTACGTACGTGATTCTTTTTATCATGCCCTTCTTTTTAAAGTCGATGTGCTTTGATAATGTTCTCATGTGCTTGTGTACTGAGATATGTGCTGTTTTGTAATAATTCATCCAGCCAACCATGTAAGTTGGTGGGCTCGATGATGGTCAAGGTTGTCTCTGCTGAAACGATGGAAAGTCGAGGCTTGGAGCCATACAACATCTCAAGGGGTGAAAAGTCCATACTCGAATGAACACTGGTGCTATATACAAACACAATGGCCGGCATCATTACGTGCCAGTGTTCATCATACTCTCCATGTTTCTCAACTAGAGAGCATAAAGTTTGATTCAACCGTTTGGTAAGTCCATTGCAGTAGGGGTGGTAAGGCAGGATAGTGGTATGCTTGGTTCGAAGATGAATTGCGAATATTTCCATCAGTGCATTGCAAAATTCACTTCTGTAGTCAGTAAGAATTTTGATGGGGCTACTGTACCGCATCATAACAGAGTCAAAGAAAAACTGTGCAATTCGTTCACATTCTTTGGTTTCCATGCTTGTACCTCCAGTCACTTCGTGAGATAACATGTGGCAAAAATCACATATTTGTGTCTACTCGTTGTCATTGTTGATGGACCCATTAAATCCATCCCGACTTACATGAACGGTTCAATGACGGGAATAAAAGTCAAAATACAAAGTGTGGTTCTCTTAACATAGATGCGTTTTATTTGACATATGGGGCATTGCCAAATGAAGCTCGTCACATCACCCACCATTCCAATCCAATAATATACCTCTTGTAACCGTTTGAGTGTGTGTCGCACTGCAAAATGCCTTGAGGTGCGTGCAGTGTGGAACATTTCTAGAATTTGAGGAAGCTCAGAAGTCTTGGGCACTTGTAGAATTCAAGTATCCTCTAAAATAACCTTTTTGTAAAGGAGAGTGCCATCTCGTGTGAGGTATTGAGGGAGATAGTACCTCATTCTTTCGGCCAAAATTTTATCCAGGCCGGCGGTGATCGAGTCAGTCTAACAGGCTTTTACTAAAACATCGAATAATGCGGCCTCCATTACGTGTACTCATGTTATGTGTTGAATAGTTTGTATTGATCACGGGCTGGGTTAGGAATGCCTGCCTCTGTGAACTCCTTCCGTGAGTGCCCAAACGAAACTGTCACAACAGTGAAGCTCGTCATGGATTAAACATGTTTTTGAAAAACTTCCTATAAGTGTAATGAGTTCTTTGAGGGGGAGCACGTTATTAACATAACAAGAGAACACATATATGCTCTGAGTATTTTCAAAGCAAGATTGGGAAATGATCATGTGTAATCATTGATTGTGACAAAAACGATGATCGAGCCGGGATGCAATGAATTATTTCAGCTTGATTTGGACATGCTGTGCTACCCCTCCTTCTCCACAGTGATGCGGCGGCATTTACGATGATACAGTAAGTGTCCAGGACCCATCATTCTCTTGGGTGTGCAAAAAGCACCGCAATTGCTGAAGAGAGTCCAGATCCTAAATTGTAGAATACGGTTCAGGCGATTGGGACTCAGTTTAGGTGAGCGCATTGACGTTGGTGTGTAATCTGCCGGGTCTACAGGTAATTGTGTAGTTGTAAGACTGAAAAATCAGTGTCATTGCGCCAATTGTCCCGTGAAATGTAGCGATTATGTAAGTGCACAAAGAGGTATGTGATCGGTTTTGATTACAAACTTTGAATCATGTAGATATGGCCGCAAGTATTTGACAGCAAATACTAATGCAAGGCCCTCCTTGTCACTGAGTCCATAATTCTTTTCGGCCTTTGAGAGGCGCCTGGATGCATAAGCTACAAGATGTTTGACGTTTTTGATTTTTTAGTTTAAGATTTCGCCCACTACATCGTGCCTGGCATCTGTTTGCAACGTGAATGGAAGGTGAAAGTAAGGATATATCAGCAAGGGAGCGGAGCACATGTCGATTTTGAGTTTTTAGAAGGCGGATTGTTCCACTGCATTCCATATGAAAGCTACATTTTTCTTCATGAGCCTGTATAAGGGTGTGGCAGTGACAGCAAAATCTTTCACAAACCGCCAGTAGTGCTTGACTAATCCTATAAAGGATTGTATACACTCCAAGTTAACGGGGGCTGGAAATTGAGAAACAACCTGAATTTTTGCGAGGTCTGGAAATAGTTTGATCAATTAAAAAACAACATGGTAGCACCTTGAAGCTGATCCAAAGTATCGTCAATTTGTGGCATGTCAAGTTGGATGTGACGCATGTTGCGCATGAAATGATCCACTAGGGGGATGCATATGGGGTCACATGCTGTTGTGGTTGACAATGTGACTAGATTCGATCGTTTCTTGTCACTAAATCCTATATTAGTGTCACCGGCCAACAAGAGCTGGATGATGTGCTCAGAGCAAATTGCGGCAAGGCAAGCCAAGACTTGGTTATCCTGAACATGGATAGGGGCAGTCGAGAGATTGGCGATCAGCATTGTGACTTCTCTCCAATAACAATAATGATAAATTCCATGCGCAACAATAGCGCGACAGTGTTCTACAAGTCGCCGCCATGGTTGTACATCCACATTGATGTTTTGTCGGGCAGACTAGAGCTAGATTGGTATGGTGAATATGTTGCAAGAAAGGAGGAATAGTGAAGGTTTGAGCGACACGAACCAGCGTGGATAATTGTCAAATTGGTGTTGGGGGTTGTGACTTACGTCCGTTACTAGGGAGCATCCAGATATGTAGGTAATTGTCGGACGCTTGGAATTGGTGAAGGCCAACCAGCTGTATTGCTTGTGATTGGTTGTGGTAACTGGAGATTGCCGAATTCGGTCGGCAAGTTTGGGTATCATGGTCACGGCCAACAGTGACACAACTTGCGGTGTGGCGGGTTCAGATTCATACGTCGATGACCCCCATCCAGTAGACAGGAGATTTGAACCATCCAGTCAAGGCCAAGGGGCACCTTATTTCCCGAGCTCACGATGGCGTTGACAGTGGCGCTGATGCCCGCAATGTGGATAGTGACAAAAACTGTCCCAAGTAGACTGTATGTACTACCATCCGCAATAGTAACATGAACGTCGGTTGGTTGGATTTTCAAGTCTAGAAGCTTTGAGATCGTGAGTGGGACTGCGGTCACATTACATCCCGTATCAATTATCAGGGGTTGGTTGATGCCTTGGATTAATTCCAATACAATCCAGGGTTGTATTGGAGTGTTGGTCTTAAAGAGGGAGGCAAAGTTGAGCTGAAAAAAAGCGACCAACGAAAATGAAAATGGGTGGACTTACGGTGGCCTTCACATCCCTGCCACTTGAGGATGTGACGTCTTGTTTAAATGGGCCATTGTCATTGTTTGTGCTTCTAAATCCTTCCGCATGTTGTCCAGCGGCTTGAGCATGAACTGTATGAGTGGACGTATCATCGCATTGTGACCCCATGTGTCGCAAATGCTACATGAGAACGTTTGTTGTTTAAACCTTGTGCTGGAGGTATCTTTGGAGGAATCGACCTTGTTATATCAAGTGTCATTGCAGAGCAAAGCCAGTTGCTTGTAGAGGCTCTCTAGGGTAGCAGTGTAATCCCCATCTTCATAATCGTGTGAATGCTAACTGTCCGGGCAAAGAGAATCGTTGGTACTTGTTGTGTTGACCAAAGAGATTGTGGCAAGCCTATTTTATTGTTGTTGCAGGGGTGCAAAACTTGAGTATTTCAAACACACGTTGAGGTGCCGTAACATGGCCTCATGAGAAGAAAATACGTTGACGCCAGCCTCTCTCATTAGATCCGGGGGAAGTAAGCAAATGAAGTGTTGGGATACGACTCTTCATATGGATTCATCTTCGTCACCGGTGGCCAGCTTAGCATGTCGTGTGAAGCGTGATAAATGCAAATCTAGGTTTTTCCCATGGAGATAATTGGTATTATTAAGATAATCTTAGGCGAGATTCTATTGATCCGTTGGAAGAAATTGAATCTTGCCTAACTATTGTACTTGAATCCAAGTTAGCAGTGTGGTCTGATTGAAGCATGACTCAAACAGGTCATGTGCATCATCCAGTAGAGAAGTGCGGAATTGGGATACGAGGTAGGAATCCGGGGCTTAACATGCATCAACTACAATGATTAAGTCCCTAATGAATGCGAGGTAGTCGTCTTCGGGAGATAATTTGGTGGAGGAGAGGGCCGGCAGCTTACTAAGGTCAGCTCGCGCTTCAAAAATGCGTTGTAGATGCGTTATTGTGGAAGATGTAGCTATGGTGTGTATAGGGCTATCGGGAGAACTCTAGAAGGCATTAGACTTTTAATTGCTGTGAGGACAGGTCGGAGTGTATTAGAGCACCTGATCCTCAAGGAGAAATTCTGCCAGTTGTTGTGGATTCAACGGTACTATCTGTTTGCGAAGATCAGAGAGTGAGTTGTTAGCGGTGACGGTCGATTGTGCCTCTGAGTCAGGTGACATTGGTGTGGGGTGTTCTGACTTGGATTGCATGGTTTGTGTAGTGAATTCCTCGGTAGTGGAGTAAGTTGGCATCGATGTGGGTGTAAGAATCCTTGAGATAGGCAGCTTCTTGGATTTGGAAGTTGTCAACATAGTTGAACTTTGCTCACCAAAGAGCCTTTAGTGCGGGCTCAATAGAATATGTGTTCCAATAATTTTGAGGATGTTTGATGTCCTTGAGTTGGTAGGACTTGGCGAACCATGCCGAGCCTCGCTCTGAGAATCCCTCCTCAGTGCATTGTCAGGCGGTCACACAGAAGTATATTGGCTCTTCTCTGAATGCTAATAGAACGTTGTATAACCCAAGGTCACCGTATTGCTTGTGCCCTATATCCCAGTTACTAGATAGCAGTGGATCAAGCGTACTTGGTATGATTTGAAGATCGCTATGCCAGATGTAAAAATCGCTAAAGAGGATCCACTTCCTGGGCCAAGGATTTGTCAATGGGCGCCTCTTATGTGGTGTGAGCGTTTAGTGGATTTGATGCAGATGATAGCATAGAGTAGTGCCGAGCAGGTATAGAATAGTGCCCTTGTTGAATGGTTGTTTCTTGTTGTCTAGCTTGTGGAACACTAGAGATTCAATCTATATGCTGACATTGGACGAGTGTGGGATGCGTGGTGCGGCTCGAAGGCTCCCCAAGAGGGAGAGGCAAGCGGTTAGGTATCGTGGCTACTGGCAAAATATTCTGGTGATAATTCTTGTGTCCTTCCTCCTTGATTCAATGGCAATGTAGAACTTTGATGGTTGATGGCGTCATACCTGTGTCGAGAGGTTGATGAGGAGTCGCCAACTTCGCGTGTCTCCACCGATGGATGACTGTTAGACTTTGGTGTAGACTTCCTGGATGACGTAGAGCAGTTCCCTAGATCAATTTTCCCTGTGCTAAGCTGCTGAATTTGTACGCCAACCCCTTGCCAGAGCCTTAAGACCTCCCAAGCGATTCCCAAACCCGTTGGCTTAGGATTTTCCTAGCAGCCACTGGGGCGGCTCATGACGACAGGATTTGCGTTCTCCATTTGACAGCCTGAATTCCTATGTATCTCTCCTCCTGCAATACCCGGCGTCTCCACCTAAAGCTTGGCTCGTAACAATTGTGGTCTCATCCAATGAGAAGAGACCTAGTGGGCCTTAGTCCAGGAGTGCTCAAAAGGCTGCTACCCACCTGAGGCGGGCATGAACTCAAAGATGCAATGACACATCAATGAAAACGGAGAGAATACTTTGATGAGAAGTCTTCTACGAAGTAACAAATACGTAGCCAGATCTCAACAGTGCACACCTCAATACTTGTCGAGGCAGTGCAGCCAGACAGCATTTTATATTAGAGAATACTGAGGCAACATGTCTGTTTAGGCCTATAAGTGCGGCTTCGCTGTGCTTTCATTGGATAGCCCAGGATTCGTGCTTAAACCCATTCCTTATCTCTACACTCTCTCCCCCGCAACATCTCATCCTCAGTTGCCTCCGGCGGCTCTCTTCCTCCAGCATCCTGTCCTTTGTCGCCGCCGGTTGCGATGCAGCCCCGGCGGACACTCGCATATAAATAAAAATTCAGCATTCAAAAGTGGAAAAACTAGCGCAATATTCTTATTAAGGTATCTCACCCGGAGTGATATAATGGTTTATTTGATCCATTAAGTCCTTCATTAAGATTGACCTTCTCTTGGGACAGAAGATCCACTGGCTTCTTGCATTTGCAAGCCTACTCAACACCCATCTCAAGCTGTTGTTGATGCGGTACAAACAGAGCACTGAAAGTCACCGAACAGACTGTAGTCTCGAGTTTTTGAGGGGAAGCACAAGGATCTTCTAGCACACACTCGATCCACGATGAAACTTGAATCTTGTCTAGACATATCGTATTTAGTTGTGTAGTTTGGATCCCTCGAAAACAAGGTTGGAGTTCACTGGAACGTAATCTATAGCAATGTCAGCAATGTCAACATTTTCAAGTTGGCATGCGTGCCTGAATCTGAATTGTTGAGGCGGATACAATGGAGTTACATGAGTGCAAACCTCGGGTTCTGTCTTGTTGAAGGATGACGGACTTAAACTGCGTCATCTGATGCTCAAACTACAAAAGAATTCTATGTCAGCTGATATCGGACTTAAACTGCGTCATCTGATGAGCTGCGTCAGCTGATACTCAAACTACCAAGAATTCTATGTCAGAGACAAGAAATGTTACATTCCTTAAATAAAGGAGGATTGCGTTGCCAGGGCCTAGCTAATTATTAATCCATTATCAACCAGATAATGAAATATAAGGAATGCTGGTCGCAGCTTACTTTATAGAAAGGCCATCGTTTCGGATTGCTTGTTGCAAAAAGCACCGTTCAGTTGGTGAGTCTATGTACATATATATATATATATATATATATATATACATTTCTTTTGACACAACAAGTCAAGATATTACATCCCGCACTGTGCGCTCCCAGTCTTCATCGTCGCTCTGTAGATTCTCATCGTCATCGGTATCGGAGAATAACACGCTCATCTCGTACTGAGTGGTTTCCGCCGTCATTGCTGAGTTTGCTGCTTGTTCGAAATATGTCAGGAGTGCACAAAATCGGTCTCGTATGAAGGCAGCATACTTTCTTCAGTTCAAATGATTTCTTGTGATACACTCTTGTTGAAATCTAGAACATAAGATTCAAATGCGCAGCACTGAGACTAAGGTAGAAAACCAGATATATGCTCGGAGGATCTTTACTAATCAAGAACCTTCGACGAACTACAGTTTTTACATCAGCCCATTAGCTGATGGGTGATGACACTGGAAGCACATGCTGAACAGCTAGAAAATCAGAGACTAAATACTCTGCAGCAGTGAAAGCTAGCAGCTGAGAAAACGGGATCAACGCCAAGAAAGATGGCTAGTCACACAAACCGCATAAGGTGTAAGAGCAATATCAGCTGACACCATATGCTCGTAGATCTATAACTATTCTAATCTTGGTATTGAGAACATGTGAAAAGTCAACACTTGTTTTGCAGCAAATTACTGGACATTTGTTTGCTTTTGTAATTGATGCTGTGTTTTTGTTTTGTTTTGTTTTAATTTTTTTTGATTCAGTGTGTTTTTGGTTTGATTCAGAAGGGAGAAGGAGAAGATAGCAACGACGATGATGACGAGGGGGAAGAAATGGATAATAGTGACACTGAAGGAAGATGGAGAAATGGATAATAGTGATACTGAAGGAAGATCCAAACAGCGCGTGCTGTGCACTGTTGATTAATAATAATATCTATTGTCAAAAATGGTATTTTAATAGTCTTAAGTTTATATAAACTCATGCAAATGAAATTAAATTAAACACCAACCATTGGCACATGTTTAAAATAATATAATTTAATAAAAATACAAATATTTGTTATTATAAATATATTGTTTTGAAATATATTGATACTTACTCTTTAAATGTAAAGAATTCAACCACTTTATATTAGTAAAATTAAAAAAACACTACAAGAGCTAAGAAAATAAGGACCATTAATTATATAAACTTTTAAAACTATATATAGTTAATTTTCAACCACAATATATAATATCACACTAAATTACATATAAAAATAATATTTTCAAGTAAATGAATTATCTTTTGAATACATCAAATAATGAATAAAAAAAATTGTTATGTTTTTTGAAGTGTAGAATGTTTGATAGGGATTTCTGCAAACATCTTGTTGTAAATAGAAATATAATAAATCACTTGGGTGAACTTTGTGGGAACTATTTTACAAAGTCTTTTTAAGTTCCATAAAGTTTCATGTTTTTTTAACGTTTTTCTATATGACTTGTATAATATGAAGCAACTAGTCCAATAAGATGATTGGTAATCATTCCAAAAAGAGATTAAAATGCTTAATTATCCAAATGCTTTTAAGTTTCACTCAAAGAGCTAAAATATCAAAAGATGGAAGGAAATAGTTCTTTTGAGAATTTTCTCTAATAAGAAAATATAAATGTAAGAGCATGTAATGAAATATATATATATATATATATATATATTTTTTCTATGTATACAATATCAATAATATTTTAATATGCAAAAGATAAATTAGTAAGATGTAGATATGATATAGAAATACACAAATGTTTATTAGCAAAGAAGATGCACATTTCTACCACCTTGCAATTTTAAATGTTTAAACCAAATTAATGATTTTTTTAATTTTACAATTATTGTGTTGTTCGTGCTTGTGTTTTGTTCTTTGATTTGTAATGTATTTGTAAAATACAACATTTATTAGCTAATTTTATTTGCTGATTTTCATATTAATCTTATCAAATAACAAATATTACAATGAAGAAGACAGGTGGATAATAATGTCCATCCTAGAATGATTTTTTAATGTTGGAAAATAGTAGATTTTTTCATAACAAAGATGTATATTGGAAGAAAAAGAAGTAATGTACTGTTGGCAATATGTATTACAAAACTGATCAAACTTGTCATTTTTTTGTTCTTTGCAAACCAATGTGTATCACCTACAATTATCATGCAAACAAAATATCAAATAAAAATTCATTATATATGTTTTTTTAAGAAGAAAAGAAAGTGGCAGACTTTTACATTATTATAGACTACACAAAGAAATCTTCTTACTTTGTTTGTAGCGTCTTAGTTGTTACATTATTCAATATAAAGTTGAATTAGTATTTAATTATATATTAGACAGACTAAGCAACTAGATTTATGAATCATATACATCAATAAACTTTATATACCATCAATTTATCATATATATAATGCAATGAAATATCCAATAAAGTCTAAAAATTGAAATAAATAAAAAAAAAAAAAAAAAAAAAAAAAAATCATAAGAAAGAAACATTTGGTGGTAAGGCATTGATAAAATAAAGATATTTTAATAAAATAAAAAAAATAAGAGATTTAGAAATAAAAATAAAAAACTATATAAGTCACATAAGTTGAAATAAAACCTTAAAAACAAAAAACTCAAATTTTAGACTTTAAAGATAATATATTCATATAAGTTAGAATAAAAAAATATATAATTATGTTATCTTATTTATAAATTTTTTAGAATAATTTATTTTTTCATATATTTTTTATTATAATTTTATATTTTAGATCTTAAAAATAATATGTTTATATAAGTTGAGATAATACCTTAAAGATAATATGTTTATATTATTTTTTTATTCTAAATTTTTTTTGATTAAACTTATTTTAAAAAACTTCTAAATCAGTAGTTTCAAATTTTATTTAATAGTTATTGCAAGCATAAACATCCTTATCAATTAAAAATTGTCAAATTCATCAAATGACTAATCTTATTTAATAGTTGTATCAAGCTTTTACATTCAAAAAAATCTAAGGTTATTAAATTTACTAATAAATCAATCTCAATTAAAAGTTGTTCAAAGTTTTTATATTTCTACAACTTTAAGCTTTTGTCATAGTATTGTAGTAGAAAGAATTTGCATCAAGAAAGCGTTGGATCTCTAGCTTCTACTAATTGCTCAAACAAGTTGCAAGTTTATAAAACACAAATCTTATTTGTAGCTTTTCCTCATGAAGACGTTTACATCAAATACACAAGTCTAAGATACACAAGAGTTCTTAAGATGTGACTAGATATTTTAAAACCACTTCTATTATTATGAACATTCCTTTCAAATTTAAATTATCCAATAACTTTTAACTAACCGTCCAAATGGACTCAAACTTTTTTACAAGTTAAATCATATCTTAGACTACTTCTATACAAAAAATCAACTATAAATTAATAAAAAATATTTGGATATTGCCTAATTTCTAGCAAGTACTAATTATGTCAATTTTTAGACATCCAAGCACTATATCCACCATATCTCAAAAATCCAATATTCAAATACCATGAATTTTTTTTATACATCTTTTTAACATAGTCATCTACACTTATAGAAATTTTGAGCTAAAATTTCGTCCAAAAACTCAAGATATGATCCAAACCAAAACCTTTATGAAACAAGCTCACTTACAAACTCCAATTTTGAAGAGTGCTAATTTCCAACAGCTTTGTCTTCTTTGTTCCTAATTGGAATTTATCAATTCTTTCATATAAAATGTATTTCTTTAAATAAACTTTCTAATGCTACCTTTCAATTACTAAATATCTTTCTAAAACTCTCCATATGCTTAAAAGAATCACCATATATATAATATTCACATCTTAGCTTCAAACAACCATATTTCCTTCTTCTAAAATCCAAATTGTACATTTTTTTATCACAAATTTTTGGTCCAAATCACAAGCTTTTTGGATCCAACCTCTAAACTTTGAATTGGCTGCTTTGCCTTGAATGGATTGTTTTAAAGTGGCCTCAAATCCTAATGTGGTTCTAGACAACATCTCAAAGCCTATTGGACATAACCTTAAACCAATGGAAATGAAGCCCTCTATTACTCATCTTATCTACCTACATGGAATGGCTTAAGAGTCAAAATATTATACCTTTGATACCAAAGTCCCTCTAAGTTTATTACCAATAAATCCTATAATTTCTATCT
Organism: Physcomitrium patens; assembly: GCF_059467195.1. NCBI lineage: Eukaryota > Viridiplantae > Streptophyta > Bryopsida > Funariales > Funariaceae > Physcomitrium > Physcomitrium patens. The sequence goes on from NC_143423.1 coordinate 16,475,614, forward strand.
TTAATTATAAAACTTAAACTATAAATTTAAATAAATTAAATATATATATATATATATATATATATATTTATATTATTTTTATTACAATAAAAAATCTCATAATATTTTATATTATTTTTACATATTATGATACTTTCCAATACGACATCTACTCCCTCTAAACATGTACATCCTGAGGTATGCGCCAATTTAACCATCTCTATCTTCATCATCTCCATCTCTTTTTACATCTTCCATCTGGTCTAGATCTAATGTTTTAAAATTTGAAAGATTACTTAAAATAAATCTGTCATTTCTTCTCTTCAATGCCTTGATCTGCTTTTCAACCACATGTATCTTCAATATCATATCATCCAACTTACAAAGCACATATACGGCATTTTCATGCATTGCTACCACCATATATGGTCTAAACCATCTTCAAGCAAACTTTCTAAGAGTGCTATATTAATATTCCAAACTATTATGAAACACTAACACCTAATCCCTAATTTCAATTGGTTTGGATCTCAAACGGTGAGCTTTGTAAAACCTCTTTTTATTGTTGAACCTAATAGCTTTCAATTTTTCTAATGTAATCTTTTGATCTTTAGGTAATCTTTCAAGTTGCTAAATCTGAAGCTCTAATAATCTCTCTCTTGTAATGCCATCCTTCTAATCCAACAGCACTTAAGTAGGCACAAAATCCTCCACATGCATAATTGAATTTTGATCCAATATCAACTCAATAGGCATACAACTAATAATAGTACTATGAATGATTCTATCTACCCATAAAGCAAATGGTAGAAGTCTTGATAAATGGTATTTTATTTTTATTTTATTATTATTATTTTTTATTACAATCCAAACTCTCATGATATTTTATACTATTTTTATATATTATGGTACTTTCTAAAAAAACTATGGACATCCAAATTTATTCCAATTATTACCTAAATAATATAAGTAGATAGAAATAAGTAAAAGTCGATAAATTTTATAATATCTTATAGAAAAGCTTCTTAGAAGCTCCAAAGATGTGGCTTTGCCTTTATATGTGTCTAAAGGTGATTGATAGATTGAATCTTTGGTTGATTTTCTTTCAAAAAATAAATCTAAATTTATTTATTGAATACTTTTTAGGATAATAAGTTTATTAAAATAAGTCCTTGAAATAATCTAAAATAATATAACATAATATTATTTTATATGTAATAGGATAATTTAAGTTAATATTTAAGCTTGAAATAATATCTAAATTAATAAAAAAAACTTAAAAATTAAATATATTATTTAGATGATTTTATTAAAATAAGATAAAAATAAAAAATAATAGATACTTAAATCAAATACAAATCTCATACTACTACCAAATCTTCCACTTTAATTTAAATTCTCTATACTTGTCAAAATATTAAGTTACAAATTTTTAGCTCAAGTACTTTTAAATAAAAATACTTGAATATGTTTTATGAATGAAAACTTTGCACTACAATAAAAATTGATATTCTTAAGGAAGATTCAACTATCTCAATTAAAAGCTATTGATGGATGACTATTTATAATAAGATATGTTATTAAAAAGACCAAATTATTAAAAATGGAATAAAAATATTTAATATTTAATATTGACTTTAATGTCATTTAATGTCCTTTAAATCTAATGATTCATGGCATTTTTTGATTTAAATTATATAGTCCTAATAATGATTGGAAGTTATAAAAGATCACTTTAAAATTTAGTCTAAATATCAAAAAACTATCATAAGTTTTATTTGTTAGAGCTCAGACATTTATGCAAGATGTGAAAAAAAAGAGACTTGGTTTTGATTAATGCAATTTTAAGTCTTTATTGAAAAAATAATTTCAATAGAATATCAAAGAAAAATAAAAAATATGAAGATGTATTTAAAAATAAATAAAATTAATGTATTACCAAAACACTGACCTTATGATTTTAGAATTGATCTTCAAGAGAACATTTAACCACTATTTGTACAAATTTCTAACTTATTACCTTAAAAGAATGTATTGATAAAATTTGCTAAAAACTTTATCTATCATCTAAAATTTCTTATAAAAGCACCAATATTTTTGTTAAAAAAAATAGATTTAATATATATATATTTAAGATAATGGCCATATTTTTATATTTTTTTCTATCTTTTTTTAAAATTTTTTTTATCAAAAGTAAGAACAAATATTATTAAATTTTTACAAATAGTCCAAGATGGTCTTTATATGTGAATCTTAGTAGTATATTTTAAATAGAAAAATTATTAAAAATAAGGTTTTATATTATTTATATAAAAAATATTAATATTAGAAAATTTAATTAACTATTTAAGTATTTTTTAGTATTTAAAATAAATTATGAATTATGAGAGTTTTTTTAGAATATACTTCATAAGAATAGAGTCTTAGTAAGTCCTAGAAATAATCATTGTAGTTTATTTAGTATTTTTTCTTAATAGTAAAAATTATTATTTAGTTATTGAGACCAATATCTACATTGGCTTTATATTCACATATATAACTCATCCAAAAACTATAAATATTAGTAAGTAGATAGAAAATGCATAAAAATGAACATCATATCATTTTAGTTAATTACATAAAAATTAAGATTTTTAATTGATTTAAATATATTAAATTATTATAAAATTCATAAAAGCATAAATAAATATTTTTAATTTTATTTTATTATAAAAAATTAATTATAGATATTTTAAAATTAATTTTTTATGATTTTTTAGAACATATTTTTAAGACATTAATAAAAATGATTTGACCACCTTAAGCTAAAATCCTTGATCTTGTAAAAAAAATACTTTTAAAATAAAACCAATTCAATTAATTTTTTAATTTTATATTTTTTTTAGAAATTAAAAAATGAAAATCTAAAAAAAAATAAAAATTTATATTTATTCTAAATTAAATAAAATAAAGGTGTTAATTTTTTTAAAAATAATTCTATCTTCTAAATCATAAGTTAAAAATATTAGACTTATTATTGAATTAAAAAACTTGTTGAAGATCAAGAAGTACTTGCTTAGTTACAACCACATAGAAATTAAGCATAGTATGTTGCTAATAGTCAAAAGGCAACAAAGAGTTAAAGGAAGTTACTATAGTAGCAACTAGGATTTGTAGGTGGCAGCTAGGTTAAAAAAGAATCTAGGGTTTAGTTGGATAAAGTAGAAATAGATGTAATATCAAAAGGATGGAAGTTGCTTCATTGGTTAGCAACCACCACCTATAAGTAAAAGGTGTTGGAAGTAAGAGTCATCTTAGTCCACACTTCTCTTTATGTGCAAACCTTGCTAATGCTAAGTGTTTGTAGCTTTTAGACTTCTTTTTTTCAATAGGTTATGAATCCACACACATTTTCTTGAGTGTTTTGAAGTTCTTTGAAGTGGTTGTTGATGTATGGAGTAGATCAAGTTGTTGTTGCTGATGTTAGGGTTTAGAAGTATCTAACTTTCAGATTCAGATCTAGATCTTGATCTTGATTTGCTTTCACTTGTGGTTAAGAGCATTTTGGTGTTGATTTTTGGTTTTTCACCTTAAGGCAAAGTTATAGAGCACTTGCATTGTGATTTTGCTGAGATAGATCTTTGGTGGTCTATCTTTGTAGTTTCATGTCCTAAAGATGCTGATTATGCTTAAAAAAACCTCTTATGGTATATAGAGATGATTTGTGAGTATAAGAGTGATATTTGAGTGGAAAATCAGATTTGAAACATTTAGATAGGTCATTAGACTTATCAGAAGTCTTAGAAGTGAAGTTGAGGGTATTTTTGAGAGAAAGAACACTAGTTTGTTTACAAAGAAGGATTCTATGATTTTAAGGCAACAATACTTTCTTGCTGATTTTGAGATCATTAGGACTTCTCCTTTCAATTTTTTTGATACATCTCCCTTCAACATGGCTTCAAGTGAAGGTAAAGGATTGAGAGTAATTGAGAAGTTTAGAGATAAGAATTTCTACCATTGGAAGATAAAAATAGAACTTTTGTTGATATCTTTGGATCTTTGGGATATTATAGATGAAAGTAAAGAGGCTCGAAGCATAGATGCTGATATAAAAGAAAAGAAGGAGTTCAAACATTGTAAAAAGAAGGCTTTTAGATTGATTGCAACCAATATATATGAAGCCAACTTCTCCCATATTATCTCTTGCAAAGGACTAGTAAAAGCATAGAAGACTCTTTGCAACAACTATGAGAGCAAGAACTTATCCAACATCATCTATATGAGGAAGAAGTTCTTTACTTGTAAGATGGAAGAATGTGAAGACATCATAGCTCATGTTAATAAGGTAAAGGTTCTTACAAACCAACTAGCAATTGTTGACAAGCCTTTAAATGAAAGTGATATTATCATAATCTTATTGATGATCCTTCTCGAATCTTATAACTACTTTTTAGTGGCATAGGAATCCATTAAGCTAAAAGAGCTTACAATGAACTATGTAATGGTAAGACTTACCCATGAAGTAATCAAGAAGAAAAAAAAATAAAGCCCAAAATAAAGATTTAGTACTCTACTCATGTCAAGACAAGGATAACTATTGAAATCAATGAGATAATACCAAATCTTGCTTCATTTGTAGCAAAGTAAGTCATTTTGCTCGAAATTCCTATAAAGGCAAAAAGATAGAGAAGGAGAATGCAAATAGTACATAAGATGAGTTTAGAGGACATGATTATGCATTCACAATAACAAATAAAATCTCTATAGCTGCCATATCAAGATGGATTGTAGATTCAGGTTGTTCCAAACATATAACATCTTATAACTGTTCATTTGATAGTTATGAGGCTATTCTAGCATCAAATGTGGTAGTGGTGGATAGTGGCACATGTGAAGCCATTGGAATTGGCTCTATTATAGTAGAGGTGGTTGTAAATGGACAAACCAATAGGATGAGATTCAAAAACATCTTTTATATGCCTAAGATGAAGCAAAACCTACTTTTGGTGAGTAAACTTGTAATGGAAGATTTTAAAGTTTAATTTGACATGAATGGATGTTTTGTAAGAACATTAAGTGGGGACAAAGTCTTCAAAGGCTTTAGAGAGGAAAATTTATACTACCTCATTTGTAAGAAGATGAATGGAATGGAGGTAGCCACATTTATTGATTTACATCAAACCAAGATAAGTTGAATATATGGCATCTTCGCCTTAGCCATTTGAATGTGAAGAGCATGAAAGAGCTCAAATCTATGGTAAGTGGTTTAGATCTTGGCAATACAAGCCAAAATACAAAACAACTTGTATGTGAAGGATGCATAGAAGGCAAACAATAAAAGGCCTCATTTCCAAGTAGCATAGCAACACGTTGTCATATTGTAGTTTGGCTACTATATAAAAATAATGTAATTATGTATTTAATATATAATTTATTAAGTAACATGGTGAGAGCCATGTTAGTAGATTTTAATTGGTTGTAGAATATAATTTGATTATTACCTTGAAAAGAAGTTGTTTAAAAAGATTACTATAGAATTTGTATAACTTTAATTTTCTTTTCATAATGGCTTTTAAGATTGGTTTTGGTTGATAGTAACTTCTTAATATTTAGAATCACCTTTGTTAGATATTGGTGACCTTTGAAAACTTATTTTGGTTCTTTTATTTGCTGTTTAGAGCATAAATTATATAAATCTTATAAGAAAAAGGATTGAAGAAGGATTTTGGTAGAAAAGGGAGTAATTAGGGCACCAATATAGATGAATCGAAATGAATGATGAAAATCTCCATTCCTATTGGTCAAAAATCATGACCAATGGGCTTTGAGGAGGCTTCCCGAGGCCATATTAGGGATTAGGGTTAGTTTTTCGAAGCCATTCGAGCTTTGAAGGCTATAGTTAGAAATTTTAGGTTTTTGGCTATAGTTTTGGTACAAATATTGTATAATTTGGAGTTTATATGAAGGAGATATAGATACTCAAATTTAAGGTGTTGATTTGGGAGCTATTGTCACTCTTTTTGACATAACGCATGTGTAAAGATGGCAATTGAGAATCAATAATCGCAATTAAAGAGAAAACTTTTGCGGCTATACTTTTTATGTACTGCTTGCTGGATTATAAGTTATAGCAAAGGAGTTATTGGATTTTGAAGTCAGTGCATGAAATCTAAGGGTTGTAAGTGATTCAATTTACTAGTGGTTGTGTCTTGAGCTATATCTTGAGCAATTTGACAAGATTTTGGCTCAAAACTTCAAGAAATGTATAATTTTATGTTAGTAAACTTTTCACATAAGTTTTATGACATTTGAGTATTGGATTCTTAAGTAACTAAGAAAATAGTGCTCGGGTGCTTGTAAATTAGGGTTTAGAGCATCTGCTAGGGTTTCTTAGATGCCAAAAGATAAGGACTGAATTTGTAATTGATTTTTTTTGTGGTGAAAGTGAAGGATGAATTCTACCTAGTCTATAAATTTGAGACAAACTGAATGGCTATATCAAGAGTTATGAATTTTTAAAGTTTAGGACAAGAAAATCCTTCGCGGGAAAAATATGTTTTGAAGGGATTTTGTTATATTTTGAGTTTTATGCAAATCAAAGGAATTTTGGAAGCTAAGAAAAGATTCATATAAAGGTTTAAGCTAAACTCTCTACAGCTAGATATCCAGTGTATTCTCAGATAGCAAATCATGCCATACGACAACATGCTACCAAGTTATTGGAGATTATCCATTCTGATGTATGTGGTCCTATGAAGTGTCACGGACACAGAAATATAGACTCGAGATCTAACAAGAAGTTCAAGAAGAACTGGCAAGAACTAGATTAATCAGATGAAAACAACACCAGAGAGGTGAGCTAGAGCTCTAAGATATGTGTTGTCTAGACTAAAGAACTCTTCAGCCTCGATTCCAATATATACTCCTATTTAGGAAGCTTCTCAAGCAACTTCTACCAACTAAGAAGCTTCTAGAAGGTTCCAAAGACTTGCTTCTAGAAGATTCTAGAAACTTGTCTCTAGAAGGTTCTAAGGATTATGTCCCTAACATCACCTCCTGTCACGGACCAAAAATACAAACAAGAAATCTAAATAAGAAGTTCAAGAAGAAATGACAAGAACTAGATTATCAGATGAGTATAAGAGCAACGCCAAGAGAATTGAGCTAGAGCTTCAAAAGATGCATTGTCGAGACTGAAGAACTCTTCAGCCTCGACTCCTATATATACTACTGGCCTATGGTTCTAAGGAAGCGCATCAAGAAGCTTTCCAAGAACTATGAAGCTTCTTGAGCAACTACCCAAGAGCTAGGAAGCTTCTCAAGTAACTTCCTAGAATCTACTAGAATATTCTAAGAATCTTCTAGAGCCTTCTAAGGGAATCTTTAGGGAATCTTCAAAGAATCTTTAGGGAATCTTTGAAGAATATTCTAAGAAAATATTCAAGGAATCTTCTGGAAGTTTTTAGAGACTTATTTCTAGAAGGTTCTAGAAACTTGTCTCTAAAAAGGTCTAAGGACTATGTCCCTAACATCACCTCCTCCTTTAGCTTCGAGGTCTCCGAGAAGCAATGTTATCATCAGTCAATACCAACGCAAGTAAATGAAGATCTGTCGCATAACCTCTGCTATGAACTCCAATTGTTGTTCACGAGGCAAGTGATTCAATGGTTCTTGAAGCCAACGGTAGTGACCCACGCCTTCAATTTCTGACCAAGCATGAACCTCCGTGTCTTCATTGTGAAATTGTCCTGCAAACACTCCTTCTGGCTGACCATTGTAGGCAGGCTCGACCTCAAATACAATCACCAGCGATCTGTTGCTCGGAATCCTTCGACGTCGTCGTGGTGCAAGCGGTTCTTCATCTCGCGATCGTCTTCGTGAGCTAGTTGCTTGAGATGACATGACAAGTGTAGTATCTTGGCTATCCATATTCAAAGGCTAAAATAATAAGAACAAACTTGGGCTACTAACAAAGTTCTACGCTATCTTGGAGAGAATGACTACATCAACTATGGATTTTGGTGGTGCTCTCTCCTCTTTTCTGTTTTCTAGATGAGCAAGCTTCAGTAAGAAGCTATCGTCGAACCGGCTTGGATTTCTCAGGATATCGTCGATGAAACTCCTGTACCTTTTGCGGCGCATTCGCGAGATTTTCGGCCGGCTCCCATGTTTGTTCATTAATATCGTAACTGCTCCAATGCACAAAGTATTCTAATTTATCCCGTCTTTTCCGTGAATCCAGGACCTTTTCCACCTCGTATTCTTCATGGTTCTCTATTTCTATGCTAGGTGGTGGACATTGTACTCTTCCAGGAAAAGACGATTCTCGATAAGACTCCAACAAAGAAACATGAAAGACAGGATGTACCTTCATAGTAGCTGGTAACTCCAGACGATACGCTACAGGATTGATCTGCTTCTGGATAACAAATGGTCCCAATCTCCGATAGTCCAATTTGTCACATGGCCGCTTGGTCTTAATATTTCATCGAAGCAGCCAAACTTTGTCTCCAATCGTGAATTTAGGTGCCTGATTCCGAAATTTGTCTACGGACGCCTTGTAAGATTCTTGGGCAGTTTGCAATTGAAGCTTCAATGTAATTTGAAGCTGCGAAAGCTCCTTCACCAATCCTTCAGCTGCCGGATTGTTAATCGTTGACGAACTCCATAAGTCAAGCTTCGGATAGTATCCATAATTGGAAAAGAATGGCGTTTGTTGAGTTGACGCATGAAGGGTGTTGTTATATGCGAACTCGGCTAGCGGTAGATATGCGACCCAATCATCTTGTTGATAGTTGATGGTGCAACGTAAATATTGCTGTAAAACTTGATTCACTCGTTCTGTTTGGCCGTCCGTTTGAGGATGAAATGCCGAAGAAAGCTTGATATCCACCTTCAATATTTCAAAAAGAGATTTCCAAAACTTTGACACAAACTGGGTTCCTCGATCCGATACGATATCATCTGGTAGACCATGATATCGATACACATTATCAAGAAAGAGTCTTGCTGTGTCTTCGCTTGACGATGTCTTCTTGCAAGGGACAAAATGTGCCATCTTTGTAAGCCGGTCTACGACAACAAAAACGCTGTCAAATGAATTCGATGGTGGTAGATCCGTAATAAAGTCCATGGAAACCGAAGACCATGGTCGGCGCGGAATAGGCAATGGCTGTAGAAGTCCATAAGGCCGATGTCGAGGATTTTTGGATCTTGAACAAATGTCACAAGATACAACAAAATCTTTCACATCCTTCCACATTTGAGGCCACCAGAAATCGCGGGAAATAAGTTCCAAGGTCTTATTGAATCCAAAATGTCCCGCAGCTGGAAAGTCATGACGAGATTGAAGAACTCGGAGTCGTGTTGGCCCTTTTGGGATATACAACCGCTCTTCGAAATATACTAGATCTCCTTCCATCTTGAATTTATCATCACTAGCATGTCGCTTGATATCAAGGATTAGAGAATCTTCAATGGTTGCGGCCCGTACCTGGTCGAGGAAGTCAGCATCAATTGGTACAATAGATGCGTTGAGCCGAAATTTCTCTGGCTTCAACAATGTCGTGCACTGTTGATCAAATGCTGTATCTCCAGCCTTTGGCGCGAGATATGATCTCCTTGATAATGCATCGGACAACCCTTGTTGCTTCCCAGGCCGATAAGTAATAACAAAGTCGAACCTGGATAGCGACATACTCCACCGAGCTTGACGCCGATTCAAAACCCGAGCCGACATAAAATACTCCAAATTCTTGTGATCCGTATATACGATCACTGGATGTGCAGTTCCTTCGAGAAAGTGGCGCCACTCTTGGAAAGAATCTACTATAGCAAGGAGTTCCTTATCGTGGATCTCATAGTTGATCTCAGCAGCAGAGAATTTTCGAGAATAGAACGCAACTGGATGGAGCTTCTCATCTACGCCCATCTGTGAAAGTACAGCTCCCAAAGCAAAATCCGAAGCATCTGTCTCCGAATAAAAGGCCTTTGTAAAGTCCGGATGTACCAAGATTGGAGCTGTAGTAAATACCATCTTCAAATCTTGAAATGCTTTTTCTGCGATAGGTCCCCATTCGAGCTTGTCTTTGCACGTTAACTGAGTGAGGGGGGCAGCAACTTGAGAATAATTCTTGATGAAGATCTGATAGTAGTTAGCAAATCCAAGAAAACATTGTACATCCCTAACCGTCTTTGGAACTTTCCAAGACATGATTGCTTCCACCTTCTTTGGATCCATCTTCAAGCCTTCCGTAGTCGCGATGAATCCCAAAAACTCCATCTCAGTTTGGTGAAATAAGCACTTCTCCAATTTGGCATAGAGTCCTCGCTCTCGTAGTTTTTTGAGTACCAGACGAACGTGCTTCTCATGTTCTTCCTCGTTCTTAGAAAATATCAAAATATCATCTAGATAGATGACAACAAAATTGTCTAGATGCTCTCGAAAGATGTCATTCATCATGTGTTGAAAGACCGCTGGAGCATTAGTAAGACCAAATGGCATGACATTGTATTCAAAATGGCCATACCTTGTTCGGAACGCTGTCTTCCATTCATCTCCTTCCTTAATTCGCACAAGGTTGTAAGCTCCCCTTAGGTCAATCTTTGTAAAGATCCTTGCACGCCCAAGTTGTTCTAGAAGACCAGAGATCAAAGGCAGTGGGTAGCGATTCTTTTTTGTCACCTTGTTGAGACCTCGATAGTCCACGCACATCCGTAGTGAGCCATCCTTCTTCTTCACAAATAAGATTGGTGCCCCAGCTGGTGACTTCGAATGACGGATGAAGTTCTTGACTAGATTCTCATCAATGTACTTCCGCAACTCAGTCAACTCCGTCTGCGACAAATTGTAGATTGGTCCAAAAGGTGGTTGTGCTCCTTCTTGCAATTCAATGGCACAGTCATAGGGTCGATGCTCTGGCAGCATATCAGCATTCTTCTTTTCAAAGACATCTTTGAATTCTTCATACTGCTTTGGAATAACCAAAGTCAGAGTTGCATCTTCTCGAGTCGGAGTTGCGAAGATGACAAGAGGTGTATTTTGCTTGGCTTCCTTCATGAAAGCCCTTGCACCTATAAACAAGGATTTGTTTCTAGACATTATCTTGGCAGATTCCACCTTCAAGGAGTTTGTTGGAAATGTCACTTTCCGCAACTTCCAATCTATCAATGGATTATATCTATCAAGCCAAGATAGTCCCAAAATGATAGGACATGAAGGGATCTTGATAACATTAAACACAATATTGCTCTCATGGTTTTCAAGACGTACCTTCAATGGTTTAGTTTCATGGATAACATTGCCCGAAGACAATGGTCGTCTGTCTATGACTTCTACATGGACAGGCTTAAGTTTCTTTACAAGAAAAATATTGTGAAGCTTGGCAAACTCTTCATCTATAAAGCAAGCGGATGCATCCGAGTCTAATAAAGAATCGACTTGTAGTTCTTGAATACCCAGATGTAAAGGTACCATAAAACAATCTGAAGGTTGAGCTGAGAGAAAGGGACCTTGATTAATTTTGGATGTTGAGATGTCCAGCCGCACGGTCCCTATTGTGGCTGGGCGTCCTTGTTTTCCTGCATGCTTGTACTCCTGAGTCTTGTTGTTTGAGGCTTCTGTTTCTTCCGATAATCTACAGCTTTATGGCCCGCTTCTCCGCAATATAAACACAAGTTTTGTTCAAACCGTCGCTTCCTTTCCTCAGCCGTGAGGGGTTTGAAACGTACCGCATCAATTTGCATGGGTTCAGGATCTGTGGAGTGATTCTCTGGACCTTTTGAAAATGTAGCAAATGCTACATCATTTCTCCAGCCTGATCGTCTTTCTTGTCGTAATTCAAAGAGGCGGTTGTCACAAATAATTACCTGAGATATAAGTTCTTCTAAAGTATCCGCCTTAGGCATGGTGATCAATAAGTTCTTGACATCATCTCTCAGTCCATATCGAAATCGTGTCATGAACGCCTTATCATTCCAATCAAGATCACATGTAAGCTGTTGAAATTCTGCAGCATAGATTGCAGCAGAACGTGATCCTCGTCGCAGATTTTGTATCTTTCTTTCAGCCACTCTTTCTCGATCGCTATCTCCAAACGCAGCAGTAAGTCTCTCTATGAAAACCTCTAGGTCGTACAATATTGGAGAATCCTTCTCCAATAGTGGAGCAAACCAAGAGTGAGCATTTCCTGATAGAAGAGTACCTATGAAAGCAACCTGGGTAAATCCATTCGGATAACAAGAAGGGTATAGGCGTAGGTAAAGCCGTACTTGTTGCACAAAACCTCGGAAGTTGGCTCTTGTTCCGTCAAACTTGTCTGGCATACTCACTTTTGGTTCTTTCGTACTAATCCTTGAAGTATACATAGGGGTCGTATGTGGCACATGTCTTGCTTCTCTCAGTCGAATAATCTCTTGTTGTAGGCTATGAATTTCGCGTCTAGCTTCTTCGGTCACTAGATCAATTTGAGGTTCTTTACTTAGATTGCGAAGAAATGCAATCTCTTTTCGTACACTATTCATAAGAGCTTGAAGATCTGCAAGAGTTGCCACTCTATTGTCTACTTGTGGAGATGCACTGTCTATGACCTGGTCTACTTCCATATTTAGAGAATAGATGGATTAAAATTTTGAGAGAAGAAGAAATTGCTAAGTCTCGTGGAGAAAATTGTAGCACTACCTGTCACTAAAACCTACTCGGAGAAAAGAAAAAAAACACTAAACGATTTCAGTTTTAGAGGGGGGGTAATCCGCAACTTCTAAAAATGCCTCAATGCTTTCGAGAAGAGGGGTATTCCGCACTCTATCAAGAAGGCAAAGCTCTGAAATCGATGTTAACAGTCTTTTTTACTAGCTATGCTAAACAAAAAGAAGGAATTAATATCAGTCCAAGAGAGGGTAATCCGCAACCCTTAGAACGCTCAAGTATCTCCAAGGAAAGGGGTAGTCCACTCTCTGCCTCAAAGAACTAAGCTCTGATATTGTGATTGACAAAATATCAGTTTAGAGGAAGGTAATCCGCAACCCCTAAAGCGCTAGAATACCTTCAAGAAGAGGGGTAATCCGCTCTCAAACAAGAAGGATTCAGCTCTGATATTAAGATAAAGGTAGTCTCGACAAACTGTCACGGACCAAAAATACAAACAAGAAATCTAAACAAGAAGTTCAAGAAGAAATGACAAGAACTAGATTATCAGATGAGTACAAGAGCAACGCCAAGAGAATTGACCTAGAGCTTCAAGAGATGCGTTGTCGAGACTGAAGAACTCTTCAGCCTCGACTCCTATATATACTATTGGCCTATGGTTCTAAGGAAGCGCATCAAGAAGCTTTCCAAGAACTATGAAGCTTCTCGAGCAACTACCCAAGAGCTAGGAAGCTTCTCAAGTAACTTCCTAGAATCTACTAGAATATTCTAAGAATCTTCTAGAGCCTTCTAAGGGAATCTTTAGGGAATCTTCAAAGAATCTTCAGGGAATCTTCAAAGAATCTTTAGGGAATCTTTAAAGAATATTCTAAGAGAATATTCAAGGAATCTTCTGGAAGTTTCTAGAGACTTTTTTCTAGAAGGTTCTAGAAACTTGTCTCTAGAAAGGTCTAAGGACTATGTCCCTAACACCTCCTCCTTTAGCTTCGAGGTCTCTGAGAAGCAATGTTGTTGATCAGTACCAAAGCAAGAAAATGAAGATCTGTCGCATAACATCTGCTATGAACTCCAACTGTTCACGAGGTAAGTGGTTCATCGGCCCTTGAAGCCAACGGTAGTGGCCCACTCCTTCAACTTCTGACCAAGCATGAACTTCCGTGTCCTCATTCTGAAATTGTCCTGCAAACATGCCTTTTGGCTGACCATCGTAAGCAAGCTCGAACTCAAATACAATTACCAGTGATCAGTTACTCGGTATCCTCCGTCATTGTTTGGTGTAGGCAGTTCTTCATCTCGGGGTCGCCTTCGTGAGCTTGTTGGTTGAGATAATCTGAATGGCATAGTATCTATCTCTTGGCTATCTATATCAGAAGACCAAACTATGGCTATTGAAAAAATTCTATTTTATCTTGGAAAAAATAACTACATCAACTACAAATTTTGGTGGTGCTCTCCCCCTTTCTTCTATTTTTGGGTGAGCAAGCTTCAGAAGGAAGTTATCGTCAAACCGGCTTAGGTTTATGAAGATGTTTTTGATGAAACTCATATACCTTTTGTGGCGCATTGGCGAGATTTTAAGCTGGCTCCCACGTTCGCTCATTAATGTCATATCCGCACCAATGAACAAGATACTCCAACTTGCCCCACCTTCACCGTGAATCCAGTACCTTTTCAACCTCGTATTCCTTGTGGTTCTCGATCTCAATACTAGGTGGCGGACATTGTACTCTTCCAGGAAAAGACGACTCTCGATAAGGCTCTAACAAAGAAACATGAAAGACTGGATGTACCTTTATAAAAGCCAATAATTCTAGATGGTACGCCACTGGATTGATTTTCTTGTGGATGATAAATGGTCCCAATCTTCGATAGTCCAACTTATCACATGGTCGCTTGGTCTTGATATTCCGTCGAAGAAGCCATGCTTTATCTCCAATTTTGAAAGTAGGTGTTTGATTCCAAAATCTATCTGCAGACGCCTTGTAGGATTCTTGAGCAGATTGTAATTGAAGCTTCAACGTATTTTGAAGCTCAGATAGTTGTTTCGCAAATCCTTTAGCTGCTGGATTGTTATTTGTTGACGGACTCAATAAATCAAGCTTCAGATGATACCCATAGTTGGAAAAGAATGGTGTGTATTGAGTCGACGTTTGGAGGGTATTGTTATATGCAAACTCGGTTAGTGGCAGATATGTGGTCCAATCGTCTTGCTGATAATTGATGCTGCATCGTAAGTATTGTTCTAAGACTTGGTTCACCCGTTCTATTTGGCCGTCAGTTTGAGGATGAAAAGCCGAAGAAAGCTTGATATCCTCCTTCAGTATCTCAAAGAGAGATCTCCAAAACTTTGATACGAACTGGGTTCCTTGATCTGATATGATATTATCTGGTAGTCCATGATATCGATACACATTATCGAGAAAGAGCCTTGCTATGACTTCACTAGACGATGTCTTCTTGCAAGGAACAAAGTACGCCATCTTTATAAGCCAATCTACCACGACAAAGATGTTGTCAAATGAGTTCGATGATGGAAGGTCCGTGATGAAGTCCATGGAAACTGAAGACCATGGTTGACGTGAAATCGGTAGAGGCTGTAGAAGTCCATAAGGGCGATGTCGAGGATTCTTGGATCTTAAATAGATGTCACAGAAGAGGACAAAATCTTTCACATCCTTCCACATTTGGGGCCACCAAAAATCTCGAGAAATAAGCTCCAAGGTCTTGTTGAATTCAAAATATCCCGCAGCTGGAAAATCGTGGCGAGACTGAAGAACTCGGAGTCGTGTTGGTCCTTTTGGGATATACAATCGCTCTTCAAAGTATAAAAGATCTCCCTCCACCTTGAATTTTTCGTCATTGGTATGCTGCTTGATATCAATGGCTACTGAATCTTTAATGATCACGGCACGTACTTGATTCAAGAAGTCAGCATGAATTGGCACAATAGTAGCGCAAAGCCAAAATTGCTCTGGCTTCAACAACGTCGTACATTGTTGATCAAACGCTACTTCTCCAGCCTTTGGTACAAGATATGATCTCCTCGATAAGGCATCAGATAATCCTTACTGCTTTCTAGGTCGATAAGTGATAACAAAATCGAACTTAGATAGCAACATATTCCACCAAGCTTAACGTCGATTTAGAACTCGAGCCGACATGAAGTATTCTAAATTCTTGTGATCTGTATATACGGTCACTGGGTGTGCAGCTCCTTCAAGAAAATGACGCCATTCTTGGAAAGAATCCACTATAGCAAGAAGTTCCTTATCGTGGATCTCATAATTGATTTCAGCAGCAGAGAACTTTCGAGAATAGAATGCAACTGGATGGAGCTTCTTGTCTTCTCCCATTTGTGAAAGTACAGCTCTCAAAGCAAAATCCGAAGCATCAGTTTCTAAATAAAAGGCCTTTGTAAAGTCTAGATGTACCAAGATTGGAACCGTAGTAAATGTGATTTTTAGGTCTTGAAACGCCTTCTCCACTAGAGGTCTCCATTTCAGCTTATCCTTGCATGTCAACCGAATGAGGAGTAGCAACTTGAGAGTAATTCTTGATGAAGATCCGATAGAAGTTGGCAAAGTCAAGAAAGCATTGTACATCTCTCACCATCTTCGAAACCTCCCAAGACACGATTGCTTCCACCTTCTTGGGGTCCATCTTCAAGCCTTTCGTAGTCGCAATGAACCCCAAAAACTCCATCTCTATTTGGTGAAATAAACACTTCTCCAACTTGGCATATAGTCCTCGCTCACGTACTTTCTCCAAGACCAAACGAATGTGCTTTTCATGCTCTTCTTCATTTTTGGAGAATATCAGAATATCATCCAAATAGATGACAACAAAATCATCAAGGTACTCTTGGAAAATGTCATTCATCATATGTTGAAAGACCGCTGGAGTATTGGTAAGACCAAAAGGCATGACATTATAGTCAAAATGGCCATACCTTGTACGGAACGCTATCCTCCACTCATCTCCTTCTTTGATTCGTACGAGGTAGTAAGCTCCCCTTAGATCAATTTTTGTAAAGATCCTTGCACGTCCAAGTTGTTCTAAGAGACCAGAAATCAAGAGTAACGGGTAATGATTCTTCTTTGTTATCTTGTTGAGGCCTCGATAGTCCACGCACATCCGCAATGAGCCATCTTTCTTCTTCACAAATAAGATGGATGCTCCAGTTGACGATTTTGAATGACAGATGAAGTTCTTGGCTAGATTCTCATCGATGTAGTTTCGCAACTCCGCCAACTCCGTCTGCGATAGATTGTAGATTGGGTCAAAAAGCGGTTGTGCTCCTTCCCGTAAGTCTATGGTGCAATCATATGGTCTGTGTTTCGGTAGCATGTCGGTATTTTTCTTTTGAAACACGTCTTTAAAATCCTTATATTGCTCCGGTACTCATTGTCGAGATCTTCTCCCTGATAGTTGGAGCCACATAAATGACAAATGGTATACCTTCCTTGGACGATCTTTTAAATGCTCTTGCTCCAATAAATAAAGATTTTTCTATTCAGGGTTTTCTACTAGGCTTGCTCTTGGGTGGTTTTGTGGGAAAGGTCATCTGCCGCAACTTCCAATCTATGGATGGGTTATGCTTTTCCAACCAGGAAAGACCAAGAATAACAGGATTTGATGGGATTCTAATAATATTGAAAATAATATGACTACTATGGCCCTTAAACATCACTTCTATAGGTTTTGATTCATGGGTGACACTACCAGACAATAAAAGTCACCCATCTATGACCTCAACGTGAACAGGTTTGGATTTTTATACTAAAGGGATCTTATGATGCTTCGTAATTTCTTCGTCTAAGAAACAAGCAAATGCTCTTGAATCTAATAATGTTAAGGTTCTCAGTTTCTAAGGGCCAGTAAGCAAAGGGATTGTAAAACAAAGGGCAAGTTGAGCGGAAAGAAAGGAACCTGGTTGTTGTTGCGATATTTCACTGTCCAACCACACGGTTCCTATTGTGGCTAGGCATCCTCGTTTTCTTGAATAAACGCACCCCTACTCTTGACAATATGTCGATTTTGCTTCTTGGGGCAGTTTCCAACTTTGTGGCCTTCTTCACCACAATATAAGCATAGACCTTCCTCCATACGCTGTTTTTTTTCTTCTAGAGTAAGGGATTTGATACGTACCGCATCAATTTGCATGTCTTCTACCTCTGAATGTGAATTCATGTTGCTTGCGATATAATTGGAGCATGGCGAATCGTATGTTGTCTTGAACGTTGGTCTTGGTGGCATTGGAATAGGCGGTTATCGCACTTCACAACTTGGCTAATAGCTTTGTTGAGCGTTTGTGGATCAAGAAGAGTTAACAGCAAATCCTTCACATCGTCCCTTAAATCCCAATAGAATTGACTCATCAATGCTTCTTCATCCCAATTGATGTCGCATGCTAATTGCCTAAAATCCGATGCATAGATTGATGTAGAGAGCATCCCTTGTCGTAGTAACCGGATCTTTGTTGTAGCCCATCAAACCTTGTCGTGTTCACCAAATGCTTCCACAAACGCCTCCAAAAAGGTTTCAAAGTTGTTTAGTATGGACAATCGTTTCTCAAACAAAGGAGCAAACCATGATAGAGCTTGTCCTATAAGTAAGGTTCCAACAAGCTCAACACATGACTCCTCCATTGGATAGCGTTTAGGCCATAAAACTATTATCAACCTGATTTGGTTGACAAATCCTCAAAACTTGGAATGCGTACCATCGAACTTGTTTGGAAGGCTAACACGAGGCTCTTTATGTTGTAGAACCAGCGGTGCTTGTCGAACCTGAGGCAAAGTTGCTTCTCCAAGTGCAGAAGTTTGAGGCTTGTGCAACCTAGATTGTGCCATCCTAGATGCTCCATCATTATGAAGCCTTGCCATGACTCCTTCAAAATGTGTAGTTCTTTGCGATAACGTAGCGAAGGCATTCATGATAGCATCCAACTTGGACTCCGAACTTTCCATCATACTAATGTCTTGGCCCCCGGCCATTCTAAGAGAAGGACAGAAATGACTCTACAAGAAAACAATATTGGTTTAGAGGAGGGTACTCCGCAACCTCTAAAATGCCTTAAGAGCTTCAAGAAAAGGGGTAATCCACTCTCTCCAAGAAGAATAAGACTCCAATATTGTAACAAAAGAAATATCAGTTTAGAGGAAGGTAATCTGCAACCTCTAAAATGCTAGTACACTTCCAAGCAGAGGGGTAATCCATACTCTAATAAAGAAGAAACTAGCTCTGATATCTGAGGTGAGTGTAGTCTCAACAAACTGTCATGGACACAGAAATACAGACTCGAGATCTAACAAGAAGTTCAGGAAGAACTGGCAAGAACTAGATTAATCAGATGAAAACAAGACCAGAGAGGTGAGCTAGAGCTCCAAGAGATGTGTGTCGACACTGAAGAACTCTTCAGCCTCGATTCCAATATATACTACTATTTAAGAAGCTTTTCAAGCAACTTCTACTAACTAGGAAGCTTCTAGAAGGTTCCAAAGACTTGCTTCTAGAAGGTTCTAGAAACTTATCTCTAGAAGGTTCTAGAAACTTGTCTCTAGAAGGTTCTAAGGATTATGTCCCTAACATGAAGAACAAAAGTTCTGAAAGATCAAGGTATTTTTTCATTTTCCTTGATGATTATTCAAAAAAGATTTTGATCTACATTCTTAGAGCCAAGAATGAATGCTTTTGGAGGTTTAAGAAGTTTAAAGCACTTGTTGAGAAAGAAAGTGAATGCAAGATCAAGGTGCTGCATATGGACAATGGAGGTGAGTACATGTCTAAGCAATTTGATCTTAATTTGAAGAATAAAGGAATTGCTAGATAAACTACAATTCTATACACTCCACAATAAAATGGTATTGGTGAAAGGGCAAATTGAACCATTATAGAGATGACAAGGAACATGCTTCATGCTCAAAACCTTGGTTATGAATTTTGGATAGAAGCTCTGGTGAATGCAGTGTATATAAAAAATAGGTGTCTAATAAGTGCCCTTGCATCAATGACACTACAAGAAGCTTGGAGTGGGACCCTAAATCTTGCATTTTTTATATGAGGACCTTTGGTTGCATTGCATATGCAAAAATACCAGATTGTATGAGGTCCAAACTTGATACAAAAGATACAAAGTACATGTTTCTTAGTTATTGTGAAGGTATTAAGGCATATAGGCTAATGTGCTTAAAAACCAAAAAAATCATCAAAAGCCATGATGTTGAATTTTTGGAGCATAAGAGTGCTTGCGAGCACTTGGAGATGTATCTAAGTTGGAGTAATGGTGTGTTTGTGTAGACATCTTTGAATTTAGCAAAGAAATGAGAAGATAAAGACAATGAAGATAATGAAGATGAAAAACTAAAGAAGGTTGAAAAGATGAAGGTTCCTACAATTACTAAAAACAACAATGAAAGAAATGAAGATGTTGAAAATTATGATGATGATGATGATGATGAAGAGTACCAACTATTGAGTGAA
This sequence comes from Physcomitrium patens, assembly GCF_059467195.1. Taxonomy (NCBI): domain Eukaryota; kingdom Viridiplantae; phylum Streptophyta; class Bryopsida; order Funariales; family Funariaceae; genus Physcomitrium; species Physcomitrium patens. The sequence continues at coordinate 16,495,700 of NC_143423.1, forward strand.
AAAGGATAAGGTTTAAGAGAAAAGATTTTGCTCTTCTTGCTGATTTGTTATCTTTGTGTGATGTACTGAAGTTCCAAGATGCAATCAAGTGAGAGAAGGCTATGGAAGAAGAGTACTAATCTCTTATGGACAATGGTACAAGGAAATTGACACCTCTTCTAGCAAATTGATATAGTGTTGGTTGTAAGTGGGTGTTTAAGACTAAAAGAAATACAATAGGTGTGGTGATAAGGCACAAGACAAGATTAATTTGCTAAGGATACTCACAAGTTGCTGATATTGATTTCAATGAGACCTATGCACTCATTGCCAAATTCACCACTATTAGGACCATTGTCACAATTGGAGCAAAAATTGACTTAGAAATACACCAAATAGATGTCAAAATAGATTTTTTAAATGGAGAATTGTAAGAAGACATTTACATGGATTGGCTTTAAAGATTTGTACAATAAAGCAAAGAAAATCTTGTGTACAAATTGAAGAAATGCTTGTATAGGTTGAAACAATCATCAAGAGCATGGTATCAATAGATTGTCACATTTTTTGTCAATGAAGAATTTATGAGGAGTGAGACTGATCATTCATTGTATGTAATGTAATCTAAAAAGTTCTTGCTGATTATAATCTTTTATGTTGATGATTTGATCATCTTGACTAACAATATAAAAAATTTGGATTAGATGAAGGCCAAATTAGAGAAGGAATATGAGATGAGTGATTTGAGAGAGTTGCACTATTGCTTTGAAGTAGAATTTATAAGAGATTGCAGTAACAAGACTATTATAATGAGCCAAAGCAAGTACATTGAAGAAATATTGAAACCATTTAACATAGAGGAATGTAAGCCCATTGGAATACCTTTGGAGGAAAATTTAAAGTTAAAGAAGCTTACAGATGAAGAGTTTACATAACTTGAAGGTGAGATGCAAAGTGTATTATATAAGATAGTAGGCTTACTCATATATGCAATGGTGGCCATAAGAATGGATCATGCATGTCTAAGGCTAGATCATTGCATTGAAAAATAATAACGAAGATATTGAGGTACTTAAAAGGTACAAAAGACTTCAAATTATGCCTTGGTGGTAAAAACATTGATTTGCAAGGTTCTTGTGATGCAGATTGGATTGGAGATGGAAGTAATAGAAGATCCACAATGGGATATGTTTGCTTCATCAGAGTGGGAGCTATTTCATGAAATTATAAGAAACAACCTACCATTACAAGATGAATGATGGAGGCAAAGTACATGGCAGCAAGTCATAGTACAATGGAAGAATGTTGGATAAGACAATTCTTAGAAGACATTGGGTTAGTGCAATAAGACAATTCTTAGAAGACATTGGACAAGAAACAACTCTAATTATGTATGACAATCAAGAATATCTTGCATTTGTTAAGAATCCAAAATACCATTCAAAGACCAAGCACATTGATGTTCAATATCATTTCATATGAAAAAAGATTGAAGATGGAATAATAGGTATGAAGTATTATGCTACAAATGACATGCTTGCTGATGTACTTATTAAGGCATTAGTCAAGGATAGACATTACAAGTTGATATAGAGATTAGGATTAAAAGACATTTGAAAATTAGCAAAGTGGAAGTGTTGTAGATCAGCAAGTACTTGCTTAGTTACAACGACATAGAGATTAAACATAGTATGTTGCTAATAGTCAAAAGGTAGCAAAGAATTAAAAAAAGTTACTATGGTAGCAGTTAGGGTTTGTAGGTGGTGGCTAGGTTAAGAAAGAACTTAGGATTTAGTTGAATGAAGTAAAAATGGATATAATATCAAAAGGATGGAAGTTGCCTTGTTGGTTAGTAACAACTACCTATAGGTAAAGGTATTGGAAGTAAGAATCATCTTATTCCATACTTCTCTTTGTGTACAAACCTTGCTAATGCTATGTATTTGTAGCTTTTAGACTTCTTTTCTTCAATAAAACTAACAAAGTTAGATAATTTGAATGTCTTTATATTAATTTTTTTTTTATGTTTCTTTGATATATTCTAAATCTAATCTTCTTTGAATTATCAATTTTTTTTATACTATTGTATTTTATAAACATATCTTATCTAGACTTAATTTAATATTTTTTATTAACTTATGAATGTCTTATCAATTTATTTTTAATCTATTTTGAAAGATATCTTTCTAAAAATATATTGACTATTTTTTTTTATAATAATATCAAGTTTGAGCATTCTTTTATATCAAATTAAGTTAAAGATATGAAGTTGCTTAATTCATATAGAATTTATGTCAAGCTTGAGCACCACCCTATAGTTAAGGTAGTCAAAGATGTGAAGTTGTTCAATTCATTTGGCAATGATGTCAACATTGTATATCTCTCTAAATTTAAGGTAGTCAAAGATGTAAGGTTGCCTAATTTATTTGGTAATAATATAAAGCTTAAACACCATCCTATATTTAAGGTTATGAAAGATGTGAGCTTATTTAATTCATTTAGAAATAATATCAAGCTTGAACACCTCTCTATATTTAAAGTAGTCAAAGATGTAAATTTGCCTAATTTATTTACCAATGATATTGAACTTAAATACCTTCATATATTAAAGGTAGCCAAAGATGTGATATTTTATCAAGGACATACACTAAGAAGTTGTAGAAGTTTCTAAAAGGTTCTAGAGAAGCTTTGTAGTTTGTGGAAGCTGCTTGAGAAGCTTCCTAGTTTGTGGAAGCTATTTGAGAAGCTTCCTAGCTTGTAGTATATATAAGAGCCGAAATTGAGGAGATCCTCAGTCTCAACATCACATCTCTTGGAGCTCTAGCTCACTTCTCTAGTGTTGTTCTTGTACTCATCTGATTAATCTAGTTCTTGTCGATTCTTCTTGAGCTTCTTGTTTAGATTTTCAGCCAGTATTCTAAATTCGTGACAGATTTCCAAATTTATTAAAAAATAATATTAAACTTGAATACCACTCCACATTTAAGATAGTCAAAGATTTGACATTATTTAATTGTCAAGGATATGAATCTCAAAGAAAGAAATCATCAATATATTCTTAGTGTCATTCAAAAAGGCTAAGAAATCATTCAAAGATGGTAATATATTAAACTAGACTGACGGTTTTCAAAGATAAGAAGATTATAAAGTTTTGAAACAAAACTAAGGACTAAAAAGATATTGATTAGAGTAAAAAAGGCTTCATTCTTGCCTCCATATATACTTTCTAAGTAAGAGTTATATGACAATGTTCTATTAGACCTCCAACACATATTGACTTTACTAAAAATATTTCTTAACTTATAAGGTAAGTTATCTATATATAGGCTACATAGTTAGCTTGTTCTATAAGCTACTTATATATGTGATATGTAGCTAACTTGTTGATAAAAATTTTACTCTATTAATTAATTAAAAATATATATAAAGTCAAGATTATTTCTATAAAGCTTTTAAGAAGTATTTTTAGATGATATTATAAAATTAATCTATTTTTATCTATTTCTACCTAATTATATAGATAATTATTGGAATAAATATATATATATATTTGTGTTATTATCTCATTTTTTTAGAAACGAGTTCCACAAAGAACAATCATCAACTTTCTTGGATCTTGCAATTCTTTATTTTGATTTTGATAGATGTTGTTGATAAAAAGCCTCAATCTTCTTTGTTGCATTTATAAGATTTTTTGCTAGCTCTTATATGTATTCATTAATATCATATTTGCTCCAATAAATAAGATATTTCAACTTATTTTAGCATCGCCTTGAATCTAAGACCTTTTTTTATTTCCAACTCTTGATTATTATCTACTTCTATAAGAAGAGGTAGAATTTGTCTTTTTTCAAAGATATTCACTATCTTATATGGCTTAAGGAAAGATACATAGAATATAAGATAGAACTTTATAAACTTTGGTTTTGTATTCTAAAACGACTATATGATGAAAATATAATCAAAAATTAATTTTTAATTAATATTTAATTATCTTTATTCAATAATAATTCAAGACATTTAAACATGGCTTTTATAAAAGCCTTTTAGTTTTTTTTTCTTAATAGCTAATAGATTAAAGTTTGATAAGTAATTTTACCTTCTAGATTATAAAAACTCTTTTATTATCTTAGAAAAGCCATAAATTAATAAAAATATAATAAAAGAAATAAATAATTAATAGAATTTATATTAAGATTAAATTGAGGGTAGGATTGGATTAAAAAATCTCTAAAATAAATTAGATTGATACCTAGGAATCAACTATTTATAAAACAAGGTCAAAATCAAACCTCTAGCTATTAAAACGACAACCTAAGATAAAATATAGGAACATTTGAAGATCAACAATTGAAATTAGAGAGCTAGCTTTAAGTTTGTTTTAGAGACATAAGACTTATTTCCATAAGATTTGAGATGACTTTACAATTGTTGTTCAAAATTAAGATTTGTATTTGTAACTTTGAATTTATATAATACAATTAGGGCAAGCATTCTTAGCTAGTTTATGCAATTGATATTATATTTATAATTAAAAATTTAATAGTGCTTAGTTGATTAAATGAACTAAATGTGCATAAAATTTTATATTAATTTAAAAATGTAATTGAGAGATATTTGATTTTTGATACAAGAGAGTATCAAAAATTGGTAGTTTGAGATTGAATAAGATTTCTATGATATCTTAAGATCTATTAGTTGGAACAAAATAAAATTTAGCATATTATTAGAAGACTTAAAAATAAAGCTACATACCAATTTTGAGTTGAAGCTAATAATTAGAAAAGAGAAAATTGTTATTAGAATATTTGCATCAACTTTTATGTTAGTAGCCAAGTAATATTAGTATGATTTTTTGGACGTTTTCTCACAATTTGTAAGTTGAATTGGATTAAATTTTTTTAAATATATAGAAGACTTATAATGGCATTTGTATACAAAATTTTGTAAAAATATGATATTTAGATTAGAAATTATAGCTCATTGACTAGGATTAGAGCTTGCAAAGAGAAATCAAAATTATCTAATTATGAAAGTAATAAAATAATTAAAATTTGTATATAATTGAAGTTACTAAAAAAAAAAATTTTGAGTACTTTGTATTAGCTTTAAGCACTTTTGACTTGAAATTCAAATTGAATTCTTCTTATATAGGTAAAACCTATTAAGATTTTTTAGATACTTAAAAAATATAACTTCACCTTCTACAACCAGGTGCTTGGTGCATTTTCAAATAAGATAGTATGTAATATGATACTAATAGATATAATCAATAAGCAATAAGATTGACTTGTTTATAAATAAAAAAAGATTTAAGCCTATGATAGTCCAAGTTGTCACAAAGACAAGTAGTCTTATTATTGCAATGAAATAGCCATACTTAGTCACATATGACAAATTGTAGTTGTTCCTTGCAATAGACATCTGTCGTAATCTTTTTTCATTCTTGACCTTTTTTTAATTATACCTTTATTATTGCATGTAGTTCTGACAAACAATTTGTCAAATCTTTTGTCATAAGATTTTCAACTTTTAAAAAGTCAAAAATATCAAGTTGTAGATAATAATCATATGAAAAAATATATATATATATATATATGAAAAAATGTACCAAATTATTATATATAAACTCTTTAAATGGCAAAAGAATGATTCAATAATTTTAATGATAATTGATCATACACCTCAAATACTACTTCAAAACTTCATTCACTCGTTCTATTTATCTATCAGTTTGAGGATAAAAAGTCAAAAAGAGCTTTATATTCATTTTAAAAATCTTATAAAGAATTCTCCAAAATTTTGATACAAATTGAGTTCCTTTATTTGATATAATATCCTTAGGTAATCCATGATAGCAATAGATTTTTTTAAAAAAAAGATTAATCATTTCTTTACATGTGATAAATTTTATACATGATATAAAAAATGCTATCTTAGTAAAAGAATCTACTATTACAAATATAGAATCATACAAACTTGAAATTGACAGATCTATGATAAAATCCATAGAAACAAAAGACCATGGTTGTTTTAAAATAGATAATGGCTAAAGAAGTCTATAAGGTTGATGATAAGAAGTTTTTGATCTTGAACAAATGTCACATGACTATACAAAGTTTTTCACAACCTTCCACATTTCTAGCCACTAAAAATCTCTAGATATAAGCTCTAAAGTCTAATTATATCCAAAATATCATGTTGTTGGAAAGTCATATTTTATTTAAAAAATACATAAATATATTTTTTTTTTAGAATATATAGATGACTTTTAAAATAAAGTAAGTTTTTTTTGAAGTCAAACTTGGAAATATCATGAAATTTAAAAGAAGTATCTTTAATATCATAAACAAAAAGATTAGAAGACATACTTGATTGGATTTATTTGACAAAGGTTGAATCAATATTTAATGTTGATTTTATTGTTTGAAGATAAAAATGCTCTTACTTCAAAAAAATCATTCTTTCTTGATAAAAAGATGCATTTCTTACTTTTGGTTCAAGATAAGAAAATTTAAAAAGAACATCTAAAAAATCTTATTATTTTTTGGATCAATATGTGATCTTGATAAAAACATGCTCTAACATGCTTAGAAATAATTAAAAATATATGCCAACATGAAGTATTCAAAGTTCTTGTAATCTATATATACAATGATTGTACTCAAGGTGCCTTCTAAATAATGATGTCATTGTTAAAATGAATCCATAATTACAATGAGTTTTTTGTTACGGATCTCATAGTTAATGTTGTTTGCTAAAAATTTCTTGAAATGGAAATCTACCAAATAGAGCTTCTCATCTATTCTTATTTGTAACAAAACATCACTCATATTAAATTTTGATGCATCTATTTCCATAAAAAATACTTTAAATAAATTGACATAATGTAAGATTGATGGAGAAATAAATGTATTCTTTAAGGCTTCAAAAGATACTTTAATTTCATTGATCCACTTAAGTTTTTCTTTACATATTAGATGTATAAGAAGAGCCACCACTTGAAAAGAAATCTTGATGAAGATTTGATAATAATTATATATTATATATCTTTAACTATTTTTAGAATTTTTAAATCTATACTAGTTTGGACCTTTTTAAGATCCATTATATGACCATTTTTTGAGATGATATATTTTAGAAAGTCAATTTGAGTAGTGTAAAATATATACTTTTTAATCTTGAGGTAAAATCTTTCATCTCTTAATTCTTGTAATATACAATAAATATGAACTTCATACTCTTCTATGTTTTTAATGTGGATTAAGATGTTGTCTAAATAATAGATGATAAAATCATCAAGAAATTCACAAAAGACATCATTTATTAGATATTGAAAATTAATTGGTCTATTCTTGAATCTAAATAGTATGATAATATATTTGAAATATTTATACTTAGTTTAAAACATAGTTTTTCATTCTACTCATTGTTTAATGTATATTAAATTTTGCACTTTTCACAAATCTATTTTTTTATAGATCTTTGCTTAATTTAATTAATCAAAAAGTCTTAAAATTAATAATCTAAGATTTATATTCTTAATATTAATCTTATTGAGTCCTCAATAGTCTACACATATCTAAAGAAATCTATCTTTTTTCTTTATAAATAATATAAGAACAGTAGCTGGAGACTTAAAATGGCATATGAAATTTTTAGCCAAATTCTCATCATTGTACTCCTTAAGTATAGCCAAATCATTTTATAATAGGCTATAGATTGATTCAAATGGTGGTTGAGCTCTTTTTTAGAGATTGATGGAACAATCATAGAGACAATATTCTAGAAGAATATCTATATTATTTTTTTTCAAAAAATCTTAATAATCTTAGTTTTGGCTTAGAATGCTACTTGAAATCTTTTTTTATCAACAATAGAAGTGACATAAAAAGCAAAAGTTGATCTTTCTTTTAAAGCATGTATGAAAGCTCTCATACTTATCAATAATAATTTTGATACATCAATCTTATAGGTTTCTACTTTCCTAGCAAAATCTTGATATAATTTTATGGGTAACATCTCCAAAAGAAAAAAAAAAAAAAAAAAAAAAAAAAACATCTATTACTTCTATATGGACAAGTTTGGTTTCTTTAATTAAAGATATATCTTATTTTTTGACAAAATCTTTGTCTATAAAATAAGTTGAGGCTCGTGAATCTAATAAGGTTAAGATTTTTTGATTTTTTGGTCCTAAATAAACTTCTATTATAAAACAAAGTCAGAGATGTGAAGAAAGAATAAGACCTTTATTAGGAGTTATTTAAGATTCTAGCCGCACAGTTCCTATTGTAGTTGGAAAAACTTGTTTTCTAAAAAATTGTCCTCTTTGGCAACCATGCTCTTTATTTTGTAATTGTATTGCTTCTTTAGATAATATTAAGTAGTGTTCTTGGATTCTTTACAATATAGGTATAAACTTTCTTAATAGCAATGAGCCTATTCTTGCTTAGTAAGAAGTTTAAAACATACCATGTCTTTGCATAGGCTCTGGTTTAAATAAATAAACTTTTAAAAACTTAAAAGATGTTATTATGGCTTAACTTATATTTTTTTAATCAAATATTTGTTCTTGACATTTTTCAAAGAGTTGATTGTACCATGTAATATCTTCAGCAATAAACTGCTCCAATGGATCTACTCTCAGCATTGTCAACAATAAATCTTTGATATTATCTTTCAACCCATATCAAAATTAATTAATAAAGGCTTGTCATTTTAATCTATGTTGCAAGCAAGATTTTGGAATAAAGCAACATATGTGGTGGCTGAATGTTGTCATATTATATGAAATCTTGCTTGAAAATGTATTAGGCATTTGGTTGTGGAAAGTAAAAAAAATTACAATAAGTTCTAATAATTCTAATAGAATTATATATAAAATACAATTAAAGCTTAAAAAATATAATCAAACATTAATCAAGTCCAATTAAATTTTTATAGAAATTATAAAAAATCACAAAAAATTATAAAAAAGTAATAAAAAAATCCTAAAAAAATCTTTTTAAAATCTTGAAGAAATCTAAAAGCAATCACCAAGAATCTTTAAAAAATCCTTCTGAAATCCTATAAAAATCCACAAGAACTTTAAGAAAATCCTTAAAATATCCTAATGAAATCTCAAAGAATTTCAAAGAAACCTTAAATCTTAAATCCTAAATCAATTCTAATTGGATTTTAAATCCTAAATCAATTTTAATCAAATCTTAAATTCCAAACCAAATCCTAATCAAATCCAAAATTCTAAACTAAATCCTACTCAAATTCTAAATAAATCCTATCCAAAATCTAAGTAATTCAAATCAATCTTAAGATAATTTTAGAATCTTAAGATCTATTAGCTCTAATAAAAGTCACATCAATCCAATTGGCAGATTTTTGCACATCTTAGATGACCTTACTAGACCTAAAAATCCAATCTCTAAGATCCTAATTTACTTTAATTTCAATAACCTCTAATCCAATCATCCAATTAAGCTCAAATTTATAAAATATGTTTAGCAAAACTATACTTACAACTCTACAAAATTTCATCTATAGATCTACTATAAAAGTCATAACATTGTCCAAATTATAAATCCTATTTTATTTTATAAAACCTAGAGTTTTTTAAAATAATCTTAATTATGCAAAGCTCTCATAAAGTCATTACAAAGTCAAATTACTTAAAATCAATACTCTAAGAAATCCTATAAAGTCTTTTCTTGAATTCCATTCTTTGATTTATAAAAGAATCTTGGAATTGCTATAGGTATGTGGTTTTATACCTTGGAATTTGGTTTTGATTCAAGTTGACAACCAATCCTCTTTGAATATCAATTTTTATCTTCTTGAAATAGCTTTTACTAAAATAAATTTCTAATTTCTTTTCATATATTTTAATATTCTTTATTTTTCTAATCTATCTTATTTTTTTTATTTATGGCTCTACAAAATAAATAGAAGCCTATTTTATAAAATAAAAACATTTATACTTTTAATTTATTACTTTTTAACTATTATCTATATTTTTTAAATAATTTTCTATAATATTTTGAAATAAGATCTTTTAAAATATAATAATCTCTTTATTCTTTCACCTATTAAATATGTTACATCATGATGATGTGATTCTTATTATAGCAATACAAACTTTATCTTTGCTACTATTTCTTGATCACTTTTTTCAAATATTGCCATAAATACTTCCAAGAATGAATTCAAATTATAGAATAGTCATGAATATTTTTTCATCAAAAATATAAACTAAGAGAGAATAATTTTCAATAGAAGTGCACCTATGAATCCAACTTGAGTAATTCCATTGGAGTATTTGAAAGGCTGCAACCTTAAATAGAACTTAACTTGTTGTAAAAATCTTCAAAATTTTGATCTTATTCTATCAAACTTCTTAGGCATACTAATCTTTGCATCTTTTGTATGGCATAAAAGTGAGACTTTTTGGATTTGGTTGTAAGGTTGATCTACTTGCTTTCTTTAACTATACAATTTCTTAGCATAGACTTTGGACTTTTTCCATATGTATAGAAATTGTATCTCCATAATTTATATTAAAAACATGTGAGATTTCTACTCTTAGAGTATTGATAAGCTCGTGAAGATTTGCAATAGTTACAAATCTATTCTCACTTCTTTTAAGAGTAGCATATATAATCTTTCTTTTCATAGATAATTCAAATAAATTCAAAAGGTTGATTTGGAAGAGGATAATCTACAACCTCTAATATCAAATAATTTTTTTCACAAAGAGAGGTAATCTACTTTTTTTAAGAAAAAAATAATATTTAAAAAATTAAATTATTTATTTAAAGGTAAGTTATCCACAATCTTCAAAATACAACAACAAAAGTAAAATAATCCACTTATGTTTAAAATTAAATAAGAATAATAAATTTGTACTCTTATTAAATTGTCAAAGGCATGAATCTCAAATAAAGAATTCATCAATATATTGAACTAAAATAGCTATTGCCAAAGAAAAAAAACTAAAAATTCTTGAAATAAGACTAAGAATCAAAAAGGCATTGATAAGAATAAAAAAAACTTCTTTCTTACCTCCATATATACTTTCTAGCTAAAAGCTACATAGCAATATTCTATATGACCTCTAACACGTGCTGACTTTACTAGAAACATATCTTAACTTACAAGGCAAATTAACTACATGTGAGCTATATAAATAGCTTATTTTATAAGCTATTAATACATGTGACATGTGACTAACTTGTTAAAAAAGTTTCTAACTTATCAATTGATTACAAACAAATATAAAGTCAAAGAAGCATTTATAAAGCTTCTAGAAAGCTTTTCTAAAAGATATTATGAAATTAATCTACTTTTATCTTCTTTTATTTAATCATATAGGTAATTATTGAAATAAATATTTATATCCATGATACTAATTTATTTGGCAATGATATTAAGTTTGAGCCTTTTTCCATAGCTAAGATAGTTAAAGATGTGACATTGCTTAAATCATTTAACAATGATATTAAGCTTGATTTTCTTTTCATATTTAAGATAGACAAAGATGTGAGATTGTGCAATTAATTTGGCAATGATAAACTTTTATACTTACTCATATCTAAAGAAATTATAGATTTGAAGTTACCTAATTTATTTGACAATGATGTTAAGCTTAAATAAATACTTATTTTTAATATAGTCAAAGATGTAAAGTTGTCTAATTTATTTAATAATGATGTCAAGCTTTTATACTTTTTTATTTTAAATATAGTTAAAAATATCAAAAATAGAAATTCATTTGGTAGTGATATCAAACTTAAGTATTTTTTTATTCTTAAGGTAGTCAAAGATTTCATGTTGTTCAATTCATTTAAAAATATTATCAAGCTTATGCACTTATTTATTTCTTAAGTAATCAAAGTAATAGAATATTTTAATTTATTTAGTAATAATATCAAGTTTTTATACTCACTTATAATAAAAATAGCAAAAGATGCAATCTTCTCTAATTTATTTAAAAATAATATCAATTTTAAGTACCTTCTTATATTAAATTAATTCAAAGATGTGAAGTTGTCCAATTTATTTGGCAATGATATCAAGCTTGAGTACCTTTGCATATCAAAGGTAACTAAAGATGTGAGATTGCATAATTTATTTAGCAATAATGTCTAACTTGAATACTTCTTCATATTTTAGATAATCAAAGTTGTAATGTTGATCAATCCACTTAGAAATAATGGATCAAGGACATGAATCTCAAAGAAAGAGAATCCTTAATACACTCTTGTCTCAATGAAGAGAACTAGAAAGTCACTCAAAAGGTAATAAAATATTAATTAGAATGGTTATTGCCAAAAATAAGAAGACTAAAAAGTCTTGAAACAAGACTAAGGACTAGAATGGCATTGACAAGAGTGAAGAAGGCTTCTCTCTTGCTTCGATATATACTCTCTAATTAGAAATTACATGGTAATATTCTATAGGACCTCCAACATATGTTGACTTTGCTAGCCACATGTCTTAACTTACAAGGAAAATTATCTATGTATGCGTCACATAGTTAGCTTGTTTGACAAGCTATTATAAAAAATTAACTTATTTCACATGCTATTAATATGTTATAAACTTCTTAGCCAATTTTCTAATCTATAAACACATCTTAAGTCAAAATTGCGTCTATAAAGCTTCTAAGAAGCTACACTAAAAGACTTTATGAAATTAATCTATATTTACCTATTTCTATCTAATCGTATAAGTAATTATTGAGGTAAATGTATATGTTCATGATATTATCCTCCTTTCTAGGTACGAGTTCCATGAGGAGCAATCTTCATATATTAACGAAGTCCAAGATGTAGCAAATTATATTTGCCAGATACACTGATCTTTGCTCTCTTTGAAGATGGTTGATATGCCCTCTCAGCCATCAATAGTGTTCTATACCAAGGAAGAAGACCACCCTATTATTTGGTCATTTTTGAGGCCTTCATAACTTCCTTCAAATAAAACATTTGGAATATTGTCAGGAATTATTTCTACCTTTAATAAAACCACCAAATAATGGAAGTCTCTTCTAAAGTCTTGATACCAAACACATTGTATCTTGCCATCTATTCAAGGAAAAATATATCATTCTTCAGGATCTCTATTGTAAGGCCAAATTTCACCACTTGATGAAACCTACGCCACACAACAAGTCCAAGAGGTGGAATTGGAGAGCTCTCAATTGTGTAATTATTAGATTAATTTAAATCTTTATATTAAAAATTTAATTAGTTTTTGGCCTTCCAAGCAATGGTTACCAATATTAAATTAACATGTTAAATGAAATTTACTATGCAACCACAATAAAAATAATTAATTAAGTTATTACTATTAATTGACCATAAGAATAAAAACTTAAGTTTGAATTAAAAGCAAAGTTAAAAGTTAAGTTTAAAAAAAAATTAAGTTAAAAATTAAGATTAAAAGGTTAAGTTAAAATTTAAAACTAAAAGGTTAAGTGAAAAAAAAAATTAAGTTAAAAGTTAAGATTAAAGATTAAGTGAAAAGTTCAAATTAAAAGTTCAGTTTAAAAATTAAAGTTAAGAGTTTAAGTGAGAATATTAAAGGTTAAAAGTTAAACTTAAAATTTATTAGCCAAAAAGTGAAATGTGGAGCTTGCAATTCATTGTAAAGATGATATTAAAAATAAAGTGAGAGAGGTGAAAGCGAAGGTACCTTGACAACACGTAAGGATTGAAGGCAGCGACCCCCTTCTACTCCAAAATTTTCCAAAATTTGTAATCAACTTCAATTTGAATATTTCTTAGCTTGTTGCAAGGCTGACTTGAAGACGCTTTTGATCCAACAATCCTCGTTGCAATCTAACGATCCAATCGTGAGAATTCCTCCTTTGAAGTTGAGTGATCCGAACTGCCGCGGTGACCAACCCTCTTCACTTAGAAATTCATTAGAAATTCAGATTTTCTTTAAATTTACCAAATCTTATTTCTTTCAAAGCTTAGCTTATAAAGCTTGATGATCCAAAAATTTCAAATAAATTCAATCATCAGGCACTGAGAAATGCCTTTCCAAACTTGATTGATTCAAACTGCAAAGGTAGTCGACTCCTTCAAACTCAAAAATTCACCAAAAATTCCTTCTTACTCCAAATCAAGAAAGTCTTATCTTTTTGGAATACTAACGACAAAAGATACAATTATTAAAAATCTCTAATTGAAACATCAGAAATTGAGTGACTGATTGAAGAAAATCCAAGGCCCTTGAAAACCCTTGGGGTATTTGGAAGGCTGAGGAGATATCTACCTCAATGAAACATATTTTAAAAATTAATGACCATCCTTCACAATGCAAAATCCATACATACACAATCACAAGGCTCACAATGAGAATTAAAATCTAAATAAAATTAAGATCAGGGTTTCGGCCAAATTTTGGCATGGCTCCACCCTTCATCCAAAAGATGAGAGAGAGAGGGCTTTGAAAACCAAGCCTCTCTTATACAATTGAGTGGAGGCTCGTAGAATGGTGGCTACATCTCCACCCTTGATTTTTAAGATCCCTAATCTAGATCTGCGGCCTTCATTCATCCAAGATCCAATCTCGTTACCAAGGCTGATGGCTCTTGTAAGTAGTCAAGAAAGCATTTTTTTTTGTAAATCTAACTTCACTATTGTGTTCAAAACACCTTTTTAAGCTAAGATCGACTACTCACATGCCTCAATCCATGCTCAATTATAATTTTCATGGAAGTTTTTACTTACAAGGATCTTGGCAATTTTTGTGAAATTCTTCAAAATGAGAATTTCATTGCTTTTCTTGTAATTTGAAGGAGAGGTTTCTGATCTTGTTTTCTTCATTCTACGAGGTAAATCTGGTGCCACCATTGCATTAAAAAGACTCCCATTAAGTAGAAGAACCACCATGCCGCTTAAATTTGTCGAATTTTGGAGGAAAATCCAAAATTTCCTATTGCTAACTTCCCTAAATCTTTTAGAGAATTATAATTCCAACTCCTAAATCATGTGAATGATTATAGATGCATTCATAGGCTTTTAATCAACCCTTATAGTAATGACTAACAACCTCTAAATTATTAAACTAACTAAGTTGCTATTCTAATTTTCTAACTCTTATCACTTTAGTCCTAATTAACCTAATTCAAGGAATTAGGCTATGATTTATACCATCAAGGGTTGTAATCCTAAAAATTCTATAAAACTAAATTCGACTTATATAAATCCTAGTCTAACATGTTTAATTATCATAAAATAGGAAAATAACAAAAATTTAAATTTTAGAGTATAATTGAGAGCTCACATCCATCTCGATTCTATCATCTTAAAAGTTGTGACAATTGCAATGTCTCATCTGATTAGTTTGAAAATGACAACTCTTGAGTTGAATTTCCTAACTTTTGGTTCCCCATCTCCTTAGCGTCACAAATACATACAAATTACAAAGAAAGTTAGAAAGTAGAATGTTATCTTTTTTTGATCTTGTTTCTTTTATACGAAAGATTTGCTATTCTTCATCTTAATTTTGATAGATTTTGTTGATAAAAAGCTTCAACTTTCTTTGCTTTATTTACAAGATTCTTTGATAGCTTCCATTTATGTTCACTTATAATATATCCATGCAAATGAATAAGATATTCTAACTTATTTTGGCGATGCCTTAAGTCTAAGACTTCTTCCACCTTGAACTCTTGATTATTATCTACTTCTATAGGAAGAGGTGGCATTTGTCTTCTTCTCAAAATATTCATTGTCTAATATGGCTTGAAAAGGGACTTGTGAAATATAGTGTAGATCTCCATAGACTCTGATAGATGTAATCGATAAGCAACATGATTGATTTGTTCACAAATAGAAAAAGGTCCTAGCCTACAATAGTCCAACTTATTATAAAGATGAATAGTCTTGATATTGCAATAAAGTAACCATACCTTGTTACCTACATTGAATTGTGGTTGCTCCTTGTAATAGGTATCTGCGTTAGTCTTTTGCCATCCTTGAGCTTCTTTTAATTATATCTTCATTGTTGCATATAGCTCTGATAAATGATTTACTAAATCTTTTGCCACAGAATTAGTAACTTTTGAAAAGTCAAAAGTATCAAGTCATAGATGATAACCATAATTAGCAAAGAAAGGTGTTTGTTGAATAGAAGAATATATTCAATTATTGTATGTAAACTTTGCTAATGGCAAAAGACTTGTCCAATCATCTTGATGATAGTTGATAGTATACATCAAATATTACTCCAAAATTTTATTCACCCGTTTTGTTTATCCATTGGTTTGAGGACAAAAAGCTAAATAAAGTTTTATATCTATCTTTAGAATCTTGAGTAAGGTTCTTTAGAATCTTGATATAAATTAAGTCTCCCTATCCAATATAATATCCTTTAATAATCCATGGTAGTCATAGATATTCTTGATAAAAAGCTTAGTTGTTTATTCACTTGAAATAGATTTTGTACATGGTATAAAATATGCTATTTTTGTGAAGCAATCTATGCTTACAAATATGAAATCATATGAATGTGAGACTGAAAGATCCGTGATAAAATCTATAGAAACAGAAGACCATGATTATTTTGGAATAGGTAACGGTTGAAGTAGTCCATAACGTTGATGGCAAGGAGTTCTGAATCTTAAACAAGTATCACATGATTGTACAAAGTCTTTGATTGCCTTCCACATTTGAGGCTACTAAAAATCTCTTGATATTAGCTCTGATGGACTTTACAACGATTCAAAATACATATTGACATGAAGTACTCGAGGTTCTTATGATCCGTATACATCGTAATTGGAAATGAAGTGCCTTCTAGATAATGATGCTATTCTTAAAATGAATCCACAATTGTAAGGAGCTCTTTGTCATGGATCTCAAAATTAATCTTGGCTGTTAAAAGTTTTTTGGAATGAAAAGCTATTAGGTGGAGTTTGTCATCTATTTCCATTTGTGACAACATAATACTTGTAGCAAAGTTTGATGCATCTGTTTCTACAAAAAATGCCTTGGAAAAGTTCATGCAATATAAGATTGGTGTAGAAATAAATTCTTTCTTTAAAGCATCAAATGATGCTTTTGTTTCTTTATTTCATTCAAGTTTTTCTTTAAAAGTCAAATGTATAAGTAGAACTATAATTTGAGAAAAGTTCTTGATAAAGATTCAATAGTAATTAGCAAAGCCTAAAAAGTAGTATATATCATATATTATTCTTGAAATCTTCCAATCTATCATAGTTTGGACCTTTTTGGGATCCATCATAAGACCTTCGTTGGAAATGATGAATCCTAAAAAGTGAACATGAGTAGTTTAGAATACACACTTTTTCAACTTGATATATAATACTACATCTCTAAGTTTCTGTAATACATGACAAACATGAAGTTCATATTTTTCTGTGTTCTTAGAATAGATTAGAATGTCGTCTAAATAGCAAACAATTAAATTATCTAAAAACTCAAAAACAAATATCATTCATAAGTTGTTGAAAAGTGGCGAGTGCATTCATGAGTCCAAAAGGCATGACATTATATTTAAAAATTCTATACCTAGTTCAAAAAGCAGTCTTCCATTCATTTCTTCCTTTGATACAAACTAAGTTGTATACTCTTTGTAGATCTATTTTGTAATAGATCTTTGCTTGATTGAGTTGGTTAAGAAGTCTTGAAATCAGAG
Organism: Physcomitrium patens; assembly: GCF_059467195.1. Taxonomy (NCBI): domain Eukaryota; kingdom Viridiplantae; phylum Streptophyta; class Bryopsida; order Funariales; family Funariaceae; genus Physcomitrium; species Physcomitrium patens. The sequence continues at coordinate 16,513,346 of NC_143423.1, forward strand.
ACAAAGGATACCTATTCTTGATGGTGATCTTATTGAGTCCTCAATAATCTATATACATCCACAGAGATCCATCTTTCTTCTTCACAAATAAGATAGGAGCTCTAGTTGGAGATTTAGAATGGCATATGAAACTCTTTGCCAAGTTCTCATCAATGTACTCATTCTACAATAAGTTAAAGATTGGTCCGAATAGTAGTTGAACTCTTTCTTGCAAATCAATTGAATAATCATAAGATCAATGCTTTGGAAGAATATCTATATTTTTCTTTTCAAAAACAACTTGAAATTCTTCAAATTGGTTAGGAATACTACTTGACATTTTTCCACCATTAGAAATGGACATAGCATATATAATAAAAGATGATCCTTCTTTTGTAGCATACATGAAAGCTCTTACACTTACCAGTAAAGATTTGGAAGTATTAAACTTTTGTACTTCTACTTTGCTAACTTGATCTTCAATTATACTATCAAAAAAGTTAAGGTTACAAGAAATCTAATCTATTTGAGGATTATATTTTTCTAGCCATAATAATCCTCAAATAACTAGATTAGAAGATCTTATTATATTAAATACTACTACGATGGTATGATCTTTGATTTTTACATCTAAAAGAATAATCTCATAGATAATATTTCTAGAAAACAACAAATGACCATTTATGATTTTTACATGTACGGATTTAGTTTTCTTGACTAAAGATATTTTTTGATTTTTGACAAAATCTTTTGTCTATAAAATAGGCTGAGGCTCCTAAATCTAATAAGGCAAAGACTTTGTGAATTTTTGGTCTTAAACACACATCTATTATAAAAGAAGGTGAAGGATTTGAGAAGAAAATAGGACCTTTATTAGGTATTGCACATGATTTTCCTATTGTAGCTGGAGAAACTCGTTTTTCAACACATTATCTTCTTTGGTAATTGTACTCCTCATTTTTTAATTGCATTGCTTCTTTGGACAATGTTTAATAGTATGCTTAGCTTCTCTACAGTATAAACACAAATCCTTTTGTCAATGTCAAGTCTTTTCTTACTTTGTGTGAGTTTTAAAACATATCGTATCAATTTGCATTGGTTTCGGCCTTGATGAATACATTTGTGGAAAACTTGGAAGTTGCTGCTATTATTTGACTTATTCCTCTCCAGCCAAGTCTTTCTTCTTGATGCCTTTCAAATAATCAATTGTTACATGGAATGGTTTGAGCAATAAATTTTTCTAAAGATTCTACTTTTGGCATTGTTAATAATAAATATTTGATACTATTCTTTAATCCATATTAAAATTGATTGATGAGTGCTTTATCATTCTAGTCCATATCACAAGCAAGGTTTTAGAATTCAACAGCATATGTGATAGTTGATTGTGATTCTTATTGTAAAGATTAAAGTTTGGTCTCTGCTATTCATTCTCGATCACTTTCTCCAAATGTGGACATAAACACTTTAAGGAATGAATTCAAATCATAAAGAAGTCGCAAATCTTTTTCTATTAAAGGTACAAAACAAGAGAGAGCATTTCCTAATAGAAGTGTGCTTATGAATCCAACTTGAGTAAATCCATCAAGATATTGGAAAGTATGCAACCTTAGATAGAGCTTGACTTATTGCAAAAATCTTCAAAATTTTGATCTTGTTCCATCAAACTTCTTTGGGATATTAATCCTTCTCCCCATCATACTTGTAGAAGCAAAACTCACTGGATTTAGTTGTAAGGTCGATCTACTTGTTTCCTTCAACTATACAATTTCATAAAATTTTGGTCTAAGAGTGTTGACAAGTTCATAAAATTTTGTAATAGTTGTAAATATATTCTTAATTCTACTAGGTATAATGTCTATAATCTTTCCTTCTGTAAGCAATTCAAACAAATCTAAAAAGTTAAATAAGAAGAGGATAATCTGCAACTTCTAATCAAAATTTTCTTTAAAGAGGGATAATCCACTCTCTTTAAGAAAAGATTAGTATTAAAAAAACAAGAATTTTTTTGTTTGAAAGGTGTGTAGTCTACAACCTTCAAAATACAAAAATAGAAGTGAGGTAATCCACATACTTCTAAAACAAGACAAAAACAATATGTTAGCACTCTTGTTAAACTGTCAGGGATATGAATCTCAAAGAAAGAGAATCCTTTATATACTCTTATGTCATTGAAAAGAACTAGAAAGTCACTCAAAAAGTAATATAATATTAACTAGAATAGCTATTGCCAAAAAAAAAAAGACTAGAAAGTCTTAAAACAAGACTAAGGGCTAGAACAATGTCATATTACATGTTGTCTTGCTTGGGAATGCACCGGGCACCTAGCTGTGGAAGATGAGGTTTTGTTTCATAAACATCCAAAAAATCCTAATAGGTTTCACCTATATGAGAAGAATATGATCCAAAGTTCAATTCAAAAGTACTAAAAAATACTCTTTTTAGTAGCCTCAATTACACATAAACCTTAATTATCTTGTTACTTTCATATTTAAGCAATTTAGACTTTTCTTATAAGCTCCAATTCTAATCAGTGAGCTTTAACAAGCTGTAACTTATAATTTGACTATCTACTTGATGTAAAATTTTGCTTGCAATTGTCAATATAAGTCTTCTATATGCTTCAAAATTTTCAGTCCAATCCAATATACAGATTGTGAGAAAACCTCCAAAAATTGTAGTGATATCACTTGGCCACCAATTTGAAAATTGAAATAAAAATCCGAGCAGTGATTTCTCATTCTCCAATTAATAACTTTGGTTCAAAATTGATATACAGCTTGATCTTCAAGTCCTTCAATACCATGCTAAATTTCATCTTGATCTAACTATTAGATCTCTAGATATCATAGAAATCCTACTCAATCTTAAACTTCCAACTTCCAAAATCCTCTTGTACTAAAAACTAGATATCTCTAAATCACATTGTTAGATTATCACAAAATTTTGTATACACTTAGCACATCTAATAATCCAAAAGGTTTAAAATTTTGAACTATAGATGTTACACCAATTGCACAAACTAGCCAAAATTACTAACCCTAATTATATTGTATAAAATCCAAATTACCAATATAAATCCTAAATTTGAACAATAATTTCTTAGTCTTCAAAAATCCTACAAAAACAACTCTTATGCCTTTAAAAAGAGTCTCAAGCTAGCTCTCAAGTCCTAATCTCCGATCTTCAAATGCCTCCCTAATTTGCCCTAGGCGATCGTTTTAGTAAATAGAGGTCCGATTTCGACCTTGCCTCACAAATGGTCGACCTCCATATATCAATCTAATCTATCCTAAGGATTTTTTAGTCCAATCCTAACCTCAACTTGATTCCAATATCAACCATATCAACCATTTATCTCTTCTATTTTAATTTTAATAATTTATGGCCTTCCTAAGGCAATGAAAAAGTTTTTATATCCTAGAAGATAAAAATACTAACTAACTTTTATATACTTACTATTAAGACAAGAAAATAGGCTAAGAGGCTTTCATAAAAGTCTTATTAAAATATTTTAAATTCTTATTGAACTAATATAATAGAATATTAATTAAAAAATCATTTTTAGTCATATTTTCAACATATAATCATGTCCGAACACAACAATGGCATTGATAAGAGTGAAGAAGGCTTCACTCTTGCCTCCATATATATTCTTAAGTAGGAGCTATGTGGCAATATTCTACAGGTCCTCCAAAACATATTGACTTTGCTGGCCACATGTCTTCACTTGCAAGGTAAGTTATCTATGTATGCGCCACATGGTTAGCTTGTTCCACAAGCTATCAATACATGATTAACTTGTTGGCCAAGTTTCGAACCTACAAATACATCTAAAATCAAAACTGCATCTATGAAGCTTTTAGGAAGCTTCACTAAAAGACTTTATGAAATTAATATATATTTATCTATTTCTACCTAATTGTATAAGTAATTATTGAGATAAATGTATATATCTGTGACATAATATCAAGCTTGAACATTCCTCTATATTTAAGGTAGGCAAAGATGTAAGATTTTCTAATTTATTTAACAATAATTCCAAGCTTCAATATCTCCATATATTAATGGTAAGCAAAGATGTAAGGTTGCCTAATTTATTTGGCAATGATGTCAAGCTTTTGCATCTTCTAATATTAAGATCTTTCAAAGTAAAAAAAATATTTTATTATATTTGATAATGACCTTAATTTTATACTTTGGGATGGATTTGGATAAGAAAAGAGGCAATCTTGAAATAAAATTGTATTTTGAATACAATGGTAATATTAGTTTTACTAAAAATATATTTATTAGATAGTAATAAGAGTTTCTATTCTTATAATCGGATTTACGTTTAGGAGGCCTTATAAATTATAGATCTTGATTAAGTTCATAGAATCTCAATGGTGGAGATGTAACCACCATATTTAGGACTTCAAATACTTGTATAAAAAAATTGGACAGCAAAGCCCTCTTATTCTCTCTTTGTTTTATTGATTGGCAAAGCCATACTAATTTTTTTCAAGGTTTTATAAGTAACTTGATTGTTCTAGTTTTTTTCTTTTAATTTTAATAATTAATTCTTAAAATTTTAGATAGAAGTAGTACATTTTATTGCACTTCTTTAGATATAAAAATCTTAAAATTTGACGTTTATTTGAAGAAGAATCCTTTAATTTAGTGAAGGGTGGTATTCTATCTTTATAGTTTGGTAGCTTCATTATGGAAGATGCTTTTTTATTGCTCACATGCTATAAAGTAAGAAGAATTATTTTATTAAAGAATTTATGAAGTATAGTTCTTAAAAATCTAAGAATCAATCATATTGGAGTCAAGGTGTAGTAAGAGTGTTGATTTTTGTGGCAGAGGATGTATTCCCTCGAAATTCAAATGGTCAAAGAAAGGCACAACTTTGGTAGACAAAAACAGAAGGATTAAGATAGTTCAAAGGCTCAAATTCTAAAAAAGATTCTTTTTAGAGATGTAATTTTGATGAATAATTTTTTTTAAGTAGATGAATTTTTATTTTTGGATGAAAATTAAATTATATATAAAAAAATTAGATGAAGTTTTTAAAATTTGGATGATAATTAATAATAAAAAATTTAAATAATAATCATATTAATATTCCCTTCAAGTATGTGGTCTTTTGAATTATTTAAGTGATTATATTGTAATATTGTAAATATAAAAATGTTCCATTTAATCAATTAGAAAGTTTAGTGATTTTTAAGTTAGAAGTAAGAGGATTTTTTAGTTAATTAATTCAGAAGTATGTAGTAGTTGTGAACTAGAAAAAAATTCTACTAGGAAATTTTACCTAACTGACAATTAAAGAGTCATTAAAAGTATTCGACATAAATCAAATTCTAATATATTTTTGTTAAAAAACTTAGACAATTAAAATCATTATGAATTTAATTAGAATTTGAACAAGTAAGAATTTATTTTAATTTACATATGGTTATGTTTGAGCATCTTTTTAGTGAAGCTCTAATAATTTAGTAATTTTTAAAAACAAATTTGGAATTACTTTAATAAAATATTAATTTTTTATTATATAATATTTAATTTTTTAATTTTTTTTAAATATCTTTGTTATACAGCGTTTTCATTTCTTTGTATCCTTCATCTTTTTTTAATTCATATTTCAATGACATATTTAGTAGAAAATATCTTAAACTAAGAGAATGCTTTATCAACACAAAAATATTCTTAATATGCTTAATATAACTTTGGAAGCAAAAACTCTAATATTACAACATAAAAATTGAAGTGATGAAAAAAAAGTACTTTTTATTTAAATAATATATATTTTTTTATATTATTGTAAAATAATCCCTCCGACTAAAAATCAGCATAATCAAATATACAAAAAGATTAAAATTTCTCCATTATTTATACATTTAATATATATATATATATATATATATATATATAAATAATTATAATAGAAGATTAATTTTCACACATAATATCTTTACATTAAGATGCATCTATAAAAACATAATATAAAATAAAAAAATTCCAAATTTTAAATTTTGATTTTTTTTATTATTAATTTTTTACATACCATTTATATAATAGTGTAATAAAATTATCTTTTTTGATAATCCATGCAATGGATCTATATTCAAGTTTCACATTTTTGAATATTTATAGTCCATTTGCTTTTCAACAATGTTCTTACTTTTATCTCATAGTTGATCATATATTCTTATAATTCCATCTTTGTCTATTTTTACTAATGATTAATAAATTAATGTATTTAATGTAAATTCCATATCATATTTTAATATATTTTTTTGACTATTGGTCCATATTTGCAATATTTTTTTTTATTTGCCTTGTGGATACACATCATTACAATATATATATATATATATATATATATATATATATATATATATATATATATATATATATATATATTTATATTTATATATTAAAAAAGAAAATTTTTCAAATTCTAAATTATCAAAGCTTATTCTTAATATCTTCCAAATCTTATAATTACTATTATTTTCATCTCTATCTAACTCTCTTCCTCTTTTGAACTTTTGTGAAGCTTGCTCCTAACATTTCAATCTCTTGTTTTCTTTTTAAAATGATCCCATAACTTTTAGATTTAATAGTAGGCTATTACCATTTTTTTGCCAATCTCAGTAAGTTCATTAGGTAGATTTTCTTGGCCACAAGAATGAATGATAAATAACTTCATACTGGTTTCTTCATCAAAATTCTTTAATATTTATTTTACAAATTTATTTATAACAATGCTTAATTACTTTTGAATTTTGAGATGTTGTAATCAATGTGCTACCATTATTAGAAAGTATGTCATCTATAGGCACAACATCTTTGATTTACTTTGATTCTTTATATTATCAAATATCAAAATGATTTTGTTTTCTATTAAGAATAATTTTAATATTCTACAAGCTTCTTTTACATCCTTTGGTTTTGCTTTGACTTGAAATAATTCTATAATATTGCAAGTAATTGTATAGCAATCACCACCACTTTTAATGCACTCAACAAAGTATGAAGCATTGTATGTGTCTTTTACATTAGTCAATATAGCCTTTGCTATTGTGATCTTATCTATTCCAACCCTTCCAACAAGATATAATATCTTTACTTTATTTGTAAATTATTGTCTTATTTGTATGAAATATTAAGATCTACCAAATATTTCTTCTTCAAATAAATCAACGTGTAATTAATAAATTTAACTACAAATCAACAAAATAACTTAGAATGATGCATATACTATATTTTAATCTAATCTTACTAACTTGAGCTCATATAAAGATATCTAAATATCATTAAAATATAGAAGAGAGTATAGAAATATAAAATACAATCAATTCATTTAACTCAATAAATATTTTAAATTTTAGTATAAGTCTTACCATTGAAAATCTATTAGGTATTTTCTACAAATCTATATTTTCATGACAATTTTTTTTTGATACTCTAAAATATAGTGCATTTGCCACTTCAATTCTAATTTTAAAAAAAATCTTTAGTAAGTTTAATCTTTCACAAATATTTACAAATTTTGGCCAATGCAAAGGATTTAATCTTTCTCTTGAGTAAGCTCAATTAAGTCATTATAATTTGAGGGTAAGTTTGGACTTTCACCTTTTTCAATTCTTTCTAATATCTCTTCCATCTTACAAACATCATAAAATAGATCTTTTTTTGAGAGGATCTTGAAGCATACCATTGCAAATGAATAAACATCTGGTTCAAAAGAATATATTTTTATTATTTGAAATTTGGTTTTCAATATTTTGGGAGCTAGATATGTAACAATATCATAAAGATCTTTATTCTTTGTGGTTATTGGATTGCTTCTAATTTCAATCCTAGATATTCTAAAATCTATCATTTTTACAATAGCATTTTAAATAATCTTATTCATAATTTTTGTGTCCATGATATTAACCAAAATATTGTAAGGCTTTAGATCTCAATTTTCAATGTACATATCATGCAAATAAAACAACTTTTTTGTAATTTGATACATAATATCAATAAGAAAAACATAAGATAATTGTTCTATTTTTTGCAATATTTCATTTAAATTTATTTGCATCAGTTCTATTTTTATATATAAATATTATTTTTTAACTATTAACTTAGAAGATTCATCACTTTTATTGGCATTACCTTCTAGTAAAAAATAATATATTATCAAATTAAAATTGACTAAAATGGTTACTTCTTTCTTAAAAAACTTGTTAAGTACAACATCCATCTTTTTAGTTACACTCAAAACTCCCAACCACTTTGATTCAAAAATTGCATAAAGACTTTCCACACTTATGCTTTTTATGATTTCAAGCCTCTTCAAGTCTAACGATAGTTTTAAATCATCTTATTACTCACCTTTTATACAAAGTAGATCTTTTGACTTTTATAATAAATGCTTTTCTAGTCTATAATATTCAAAACCTTCTTCTCCATTTGCATAGATTAATCTCTCATGTAAAAATTTAACATCGCTGTCTACTTTATCACATATTGTAATATTAAAAATAACAAATAGAATGTCTTCAAATTTATTGAAATGATGCTTTAAAAGCATATTATTTACTATATTACAGTATTTTAAATCCAAAAGTAATTTCCAAAAAGTTTCTTAGTTATTCAATTGGAATATAGCTTCTTCATATCAACTTGGTTTTTAACAATTTTCTACTAAAAAATAAGATTTATTTAATATAAAAAATAGATTATTTAATAAAAGCCTAAACTCCAATTTACTATTGGTGTAAGTCATTAGATGGTCAAAAACCTTTGTAATATGTCGAATTTTCTTACACAAATGTGTAGAATGGTTTTTACTTAATAAATTATATTTGTTGAATAAAACTTCAAATGATCCAATATAGACTTCAGATTCTTCTCAAGTATCTTCAAAAATACCTTACATATTTTATATTCTTTCATATTTTTCTATGGTGCTTGAAGATCTTGATATGACCAAACCATATAAAAACCTCTAAACTATGATTATATATGACTTGAATAATTCCAATAGATATTCCAAAATAAATTGATGAAAAATAAAATAAAATCCAATTTCACCTTCTCACTACCTATGAAAAATTATATATTATATTTATTTGGTATTTCAAGAATATTCATTATATACTCTTTGAACTACATTGTCCTACAAACCATATAATTTTCTATTCTACAAATTGAATCTATAATTCTAAAGCTAAATTTTCAATTTTAAATAATCTTAAGTACTTATTACTTATATTTAAAGATAAGTAATAAGTAATTATCATTTTTAAAAGAAAACAAGAGATTGAAATGAATGTTAATAATATTAACAATGTTAAAAATATTAAATTCAATTCAGTAATAAAAATGTTAAAATTGAATTTAACATTGTTAAAAAATTTAGGCATAATTAGATTTATTATTAATTATCTATTAAATAATCAAAAAAATAATAGATATATATAATTACCTACTTAAGTGAATGTATTTAAGACTTATTAATTATTACAAAGTAACACCACTAATCTTATACAAAAATAAAGTAGGATATATATAATAAATAGTAATATATTTTTTAAACACTTTTTAGAAGTAATGTATTATCAATTTCATGTATAATAAATAAAAAGACTCTAACAAAGAAAGTTAATTCAATAATATCTCATTTAAAAAAAATAGATAATAAAAATTCAATTGTAGTATAAAAGATTAGTAATCATTGGATATGATAAATTCAAAGTAGTGCATTCCTAAATATGTAGTTTTCACACATATTCTAAGTGTTTCTACAAATATAACTAAAGAGCTTAAAAAAAATCATACTCAAAGAAGTAAACCTACAATTTACCTCTATTATATGACTATACTATCCAAATATATAATGTATTAGCATACATATTTCAAATGTTGCATTTAGTACTAGTAACTTGATATTATTTTACCCAACTACTAAAGGGCATCTTAAGAGAATGCACTAGGGACTAAGATAATTAAAAAAACATTCAAACACTATTTTTCAATCTAATGAATTTTGAAGCTATCAAGGCTTAAAATTACAAGATTTAAATGATTAAATAATTATCTAAGTTAATTTTTTTATATTATTTTGAACAAATTATATAATTATTTTGATCAATATGAAAAAAAAGATGCACTATTTGAAGTGGATATCAAGCACAATAAGCAATTCTTATTGAATTGAGTTCTTATCTCATAAAAGATTAAAATTTAATATCACCAATTTAGGACCTTAATGACTCAAAAAACCTTAAATTATTCCAAACTAGAAAGTAGACTATCAACAAAAAGATACCATGTTTGTGTTTTTAAGTAGCATGATGCAAAGATAAGCTAAAATGATTTGTGATTGCTTTTAAGCTAAATAGATATATAATTGACAAATATACAATTATCTATAGCAACAAAAGTAATATGATACAGATCAATAGATCCTTGTTTTTTATTTTTAGCCAATCCAATTCCTATATAACAATGTAATTCTTGCTGCACTTAGTATTGAAGATAGAACTACTTGATTTATAAAAGTTATATCTATTTAAATTATAATAAATAAAGACATCACAAGCTTGATTACAAACACAAGCTACAACATCTTTAAGAGTAGCAACTACCAAATTTGCATTTCCAGAGTCAAAAAATATAATTGATGTACATCAGAAGTACAATCATATATTATATATTCAAGTACATAAGAATCTATTATATGATTCAAAATATTAAACTACTAGATGAACTTGTATCATTGTTACAAAAAGTGTGACTCAAATGAAGCATTTTTTGAAACAAAAAGTGTGATTCATATGAAGCATTTTTTGAAAGATATGTTTTTGAGCCAAAGAATATTTTTAAAAAAAAATTAAAAAAAAGAAGAAAAAAAATACATAATGGATCTTTAGCTATAAAGTAGTATAGCTAAATTCTTACTGTTGTTAAGGATAATATGTAAAAAATTTAATTAATTTTTTTTAAAGAATTACTTGTAAAAATAGAAAAAAATATTAAATTATATTAAAAAAATCATAAAAGTATATTAAGATATTCAATGATGTATTAAAATCAAAATTTTAAACTATGGATAAATAAATTAAAATAAAAAATATAAAAAATAAATTATTAATATCTATCTAATTTAAACTTCTGAAAAAATAATTTTTAATGTAGAATTTAAATTGTCATTTCTAGGAAGAAGAATCTTAATAGAATAAGAAGAAATGCATTAAAAGTATACTACATAAAATTGACCATGGAAAAAAATAAAATGTACACTTTCATAGGTTTATGAAATATACACTTCAACAAATACTTTTGAAAGTTCAAACTACAATGCATGAAAAAACCACTTAAATTTGGATGCAAGAGGATTTTAATTGATAAGCTTAGTATATACCTTAAATCCTTCAAAAAGTCATAGAAGATTTTTGTTATATTAACTACAAAATAAAGAGGTAGATTGTAGGCTTCAAATCCAAATTCTAATTTAGCACGTCTTTATTTGACAAAGAAGGAATGCATGAAAAATTTACAAAAATGGTAGAATTTGTTGGTTATTTACTCAACCTTTTGTAATAACTTTGATACAAAAACTTCTTGTTCCTTGGAATTCTTAGCTATATAATGTTCAAATATAGTATATAGTATCATAGACATATACATTTATCCCAATAGTTATTTATATGATTAGGTAGAAGTAGATAAATATAGATTAATTTCATAAAGTCTTCTAAAAAAGCTTCCTAGAGGCTTCATAGATGTAGTTTTGAATTTAGATGTGTTTGTAGGTTGGAAACTTGGCCAATAAATTAACCATGTATTAGTACCTTGTGGAATAAGTTCATTTCATTTATTAGTTTGTGGAACAAGTTAACTATATGGCGCATACATAAATAACTTACCTTGCAAGTTAAGACATGTGGCTAGCAAAGTCAACACATGTTGGAGGTCCTTTAGAATATTGCCATGTAGCTCTTAGTTAGAAAGTATATATGGAGGCAAGAATGAAGCCTTCTTCACTCTTGTCAATACTTTTTTAGTCTTTATTCTTGTTTCAAGACTTTCTAGTCTTCTTGTTTTTTATAATAGCCATTCTAGTTTAATATTACATCACTTTTTGAGTGATTTTCTAATTTTCTTTAAAAATATAAGAATATATTGAAGATTTTCTTTCTTCAAGATTCATATCCTTGATAGTTTGATAAGAGTACTAATATAATATTTTTATCTTATTTTAGAAGTAAGTAGATTATTTCTTTTCTATTCTTATGTTTTGAAGGTTGCAGACTACTCACCTTTAAATTAAAAAAAAAAAAAAAAAAAAAAAAAAAAAAAAAAAAAAAAAAATCTAATACTAATCTTTTCCTTAAAGAGAGTAGATTATCCCTCTTTGTAGAAAATTTTATTAAAATTTATAGATTATCCTCCTCTAATTTAACTTTTTGAATTTATTTGAATTGTCTATGGAAGAAAAGATTATAGATGCTACTCTTAGCAGAGCTGAAAATAGATTTCCAGCTATTGTAGATCTTCATGAGCTTATCAATACTCTAAGAGTGTAAATCCTACATATTTCCAATGTGAATCATGGAGGTACTATGCTTATGCCTATAGAAGAAGTTTAGAGTGTGCGACAAGAAGTTGTATAGTTGAAAGAAGTAAGTAGATCGACCTCACAATCAAATCTAAGGAGTTTTGCTTCTACAAGCATAATGGGGATAAAGATTAGTATGTCTGAGAAGTTTAATAGAACAAGATCAAAATTTCAAGGATTTTTGGAACAAATCAAGCTCTATTTAAGGTTGCATCCTTTTCAATATTTCAATGGATTTACTCAAGTCAAATTTATAGGGGCACTTCTATCAAAAAGTCTTTTTTCTTGATTTGTATCTTTAATAGAAAAAGATTCACAACTCCTTTATAATTTGAATTCATTCTTAAAAGTATTTATGGCCACATTTGGAGAAAGTGATCAAAAAAGAATAGCAGAGACTAAGCTCTTATCTTTACAATAAGCATCATAATTAGCCACCATATATGTTATTGAATTCTAAAACCTTACTCGCAACATCGACTGGAATAACTAAGCTCTTATCAATCAATTTCAATATGGATTGAAGGATAATGTCAAAGACTTATTACTCATAATACCGAAGACAAAATATATAGAATAATTTATTGCTTAAGCCATTGCATGTGACAATAGATTATTTAAAAGATATCAAAAATAAAGATATGTCTAGAAAAAAACAAATCAAATAATGAAGACAACTCTTAAGTTTTTAGAAACTTATTTATCAAAGCCAGAACCAATGCAAATTGATACAATATGTTTTAAATTCCTCACAAAGTAAAAAAAAGAGTCAACAACGTCAAGATAGCTTATACTTATATTATAAAGAAGGTAAACATATTTCTCAATATTATCCAAAAAAACAATGTAATTACAAAATAAGAAGCATGATTGCCAAAGAAGACAATATATTGGAAAATAAGTTGCTCCAACTACAATAGAGATTATGTGGCTGGAATCATATACCATATCTAGTAAAGGTCTTATTCTTTCTTTTGATTCTTCACCTTTTTTTACAATAGAAATCCATTTAGGATCAAAAAATCACAAAATCTTAACCTTTCTGATTTCAAGAGCCTCAGCTTGTTTTATAGATGAAGACTTTGTCAAAAAATAAGATATATTCTTAGTTAAGAAAATCAAACTTGTGCATGTAAAAGTAATAGATGGACGTTCATTATTTTTTGAAGTTGTTATACATGAAACTATTCATGTAAAAGTAACAACTAGTGGTTACAATAGTTTAATAATATTTAATATCCTTAAATCTCTTTCTAATCCAATTATTTTAAGATTATCATGGTTAAAAAGATATAACCCTCAGATAGACTAGATTTCTTGAAATGTTAATTTCTCCCATAGTTTAGTCTAAGGTCTTGCTAAGCAAGTAAAAATCCATAAGTTTAGTATATCCAAATCTTTATTAATAGGTACAAAGGTTTTCATGCATGAATAGAAGATTGCTTTTCAAACTAAGTATGAATGTTTTGAATATAACATTGTCAAGGTAGAGAGAGTTTGCTTCAAGAAAGCACTGGACTCCTAACTGCCACTAATTACTCAATCAAGTCTTGAAATAAGAAAGACCAAGTTTGTATATATATATATATATATATATATATATATATATATAACACTTTTAGGAGAAATTATACCAAATATATAAGTCTTAAGTTCCCAAAACATCCAAAATATGATAAAAAAAACTCTAAATTCTTGTATATCTTTATGGAGTATTATTTTCAAACTTTAAAAATTTATATCTTCCAATCGGACCGTTCAAACACACTCAAATTTTACATGAAGTACTAATGTACTTCTAAAAACTACCACAACAAATTTCAATTGCAAATTCGTCGCAAATCTTAAGATATCACTAAAATCCTAATAGTAGCTTCAAACCCTAGTTTTTATACACTAGCATACAAATTTCTTCATGTCTCACAAACTAAGCACTCAAATGCTACAAAATTTGTATGCATAGCTTCTTCATATGATAATCTATCTTTTTCAAAAGGTTTGAACCTAAAATTCATCAAAAAACTCAAGATATGGCTCCAACCATTACTATGAATAAAATCACTTACTTACTGCCTTTGATTTGGATGTGCTAATATCAACCCTCTATAACTTCTTCATTTGAACTCCAAATTCATTAAATAATATATAAAAAATATAGTCGAAAAAGTTCTCTCTCCAATCCTAGTCTTTGATCTTTCATTTCTCTCTGTAAACATATGTTTTGCCCCAAAGAGTGACAACATATATGGAATTGATACCTTAACTTTGAATACCAATAACTCCATTAAAACTCCAAATCACACAAAATTTGCACCCAATCCGTACCCAAAATCCTAAACTTACTAATTCTAGCCTCTAAAGCTCAAATGACTTCTAAAGAGAATTTCTAACCCATAATAAGGCTTGTGGCAGCCTCCTTGAAGCCCATTGGGCATGGCCTTCAACCAATAAGAATAAAGATTCCCATTCCTTGCCTTCATCCAACCATGCCTTGCTTTTATCCCTTCCAATAAGCCTCCTACTAATTAATATTTTTATCTTTAGGCTCTAATCTCCTCTCAAGGCTTCATATTAAACATTTAGGTCCTATAATTTTTTTAAATGCTATAATCAAAAAATATAAAACTCAAAATAAAGTTTCTTAAATCCACTCTCTTTAAATTAATTTATTAACCATTCTAACATATACCAAGACTTATGAACATATTATATTTCCTAAATAATTTTTACATACTATAAGCAAGTATAGTACAACAACATCATGTCTTTTGGACTCACAAATAAATCAATTATTTTCTAATATTTACTAAATGATGTCTTTCAAAAGTTTCTTGATGATTTTGTCATCTGTCATTTGGACGACATTTTAATCTATTCTAAAAATACAAAAGAATATGAAATTCATATTTGTCATGTATTACAAAAACAATGGACTTTTCTAACCATTGCCTATATCTGAACGACCATAGTCTTTCATTTCTATGGATTTTATTACAAATCTTTCAAGTTCAAGTTTATATGACTTTATATTTGTAAACATAGATTGCTTCACTAAAATTGCATATTTTGTACCATATACAAAATCTATTTCAAGTGAAGAAATAACTAAGCTTTTCATTGACAATATCTATTACTATCATGGATTGCCAAAGGATATTATATTGAATAGGGAATCTCAATTTGTATCAAGATTTTAAAGAACCCTATTCAAAATTCTAAAAGTGGATATAAAGTTATCTTTGGCTTTTCAACTTTAAACTAACAAGTAAATAAAATAGGTGAATCAAGTTTTGGAGCAATATTTGAGGTATACCATCAATTATCATCAAGATGATTGGATAACTCTTTTGCCATTGATAAAGTTTGCATACAATAATTCAATATAATTTTTACTCAACAAACATCTTTTTTTTGGCAATTATGGTTATCATCCATGACTTGATACTTTTGACTTTACAAAAGATCATAATCTTGTAGCCCAAGATTTAGTAAATCATTTGCTAAAGCTACATGCAACAATAAAGACACAATTAAAAGAAGTTCAAGAATGACAAAAGACCAATGCAAATGCCTATTTCAAAGAGAAACCACAATTTAATATAGGTGATAAGGTATAGTTACTTCATTGCAATATCAAGACTACTCCTCCTTGTGATAAGTTGGACTATTATAGGCTGGAACCTTTTTTTGTCTATAAAACATATTAATCCTATTACTTATCAATTACATCTCTTAGAGTCTATGAAGATCCACCCTGTATTTTAAGTGTCCCTTCTTGAACCATATAAAATAGTGAATATCTTAGAAAGAAGATAAATACCACCTCCTCTTATAGAAGTGGATAATAATCAAGAGCTTGAGGTAGAAGAAGTCTTAAATTCAAAGCAATGCCAAAATAGGTTGGAATATTTAATTCATTGGCATAGATATGATATTTACAAATGTACATGGGAGCTAGCAAAGAATCTTATAAATGTAACAAAGAAGGTTAAGGCCTTTCATTAACAACATCCATTAAAACCAAGATAAAGAATTGTAATGATCTATAAAAGATGATAACTGCTCTTTGTAGAACTTGTCTCTAAAAGGAGAGGATAATGTCATAGACATATACATTTACTCTAATAGTTATTTATATGATTAGATAGAAGTAGAAAAATATAGATAAATTTTATAAAGTCTTATAGAGAAGCTTTTCAAAAGCTTCATAGATATGGTTTTGATTTTAGATGTGCTTGTAGGTTAGAAACTTAGCCAACAAGTTAATCATGCATTGGTAGCTTGTGAAATAAGTTAACTTCGTATAATAGCTTGTAAAACAAGCTAATTATGTGGCACATATATAGATAACTTTCTTTGCAAGTTAAGATATGTAGCTAGCAAAGTCAACAAATGTTGGAGGTCCTATAGAATATTTTCAAATAGCTCCTAATTAGAGATTATATATGGACGAAAGAATGAAGCCTTCTTCACTCTTGTCAATGCCTTTCTAGTCCTTAGTCTTGTGTCAAGACTTTTTAGTCTTCTTGTTTTTGATAATAGCCATTTTAGTTCAATATTATATCATCTTTGAATGACTTTCTAGTTTCATTCAATGATATACAAGTGTATGGAGGATTTTCTTTCCTTGAGATTCATTTCTTTGATACATAGATGCTAATGATATAAAAAATAAAAAATTTTGAACCATCATAAAATGTTCATAGATACTAGTAGTATAAAAAATAAAAACTTTTAATAAATGCACTATGATGCATAATTAACTAAAAAAATAATAGTGGCTAATTATCAAATATATATATATATATATATATATATATATATATATATAATATTTTATATAATATTATAATATATAAATCAACAACAAATATACTTATAAAATTATTACTTTATAGTTGAAAAGTTTAAAATTCCATAATTGTAATGCAATAATATCAAATCATACAATTAAAATTTGAAATAAATAAATAAATAATATATTTGTCAATCACAATATCAATCATATTAAAAAATATTAAATATACTAGACTTAATAGAATTTTTATTCAAGATAATGAATGAGCATAAATAAATAATTGTAATAGTAAGTGAATTAGCTATCAATGCTTTTATAAAGATATTGCATTATAGTTGAAAAGTTTTAAAAAGTTGAATTAAGATGGATTTGATTATGCATGCTTAATATGAAACTTTACATTTCATTGATATCTTAAAGGCATTTGAATTTCAAAACTATTCTATTGAAGAAAAAAATAATAAGTTTAGTATTTTGAAGATCGTTATTAAAATCATACCTTGCAAGTTCATGTCATGGTGGAATTATACTTTGTCATTGCTGTAGTAAAACATCATAAAAGTCCAAATCAATTCACAAGAATAAATGTCAAAAATTATAAAAAGATATTGATTAATAAAACTTTATACTTGGTACTTTTAAAGAAATCAAAAGGAGAAAAGACACTCATTTTGCAATACAATTGAGCTTTGAAAATATAAACAAAGCCTGCTCAAGCACTGAATAGAGCCTACAAAAACAAAATGCTAGCGGCTAGTATCTATGGTAAAATCACAATTTGTCCTATGAGTTGTTCATGACATGTGAATTATAAAACAATCTATGGAATATCTTACATAATGACTTGTGAATTCGAGAAAAGATAAAAAAAATTTGATGAAAATAAAGATCCATCCGTATTATGAATGAGAGTCACTACTTATTTTCTTAAGCAATCTTAATATATAGATATAAATGAATTCAACAATAACAAAGTTCATAGTATTATACTACACCTTCTAAATAATGCATTCAATCACAAATCAACAAACAATCTCATTAATCTCCATGAGATTTGCTAGCCCCAAATCTTCCAATAGTCATCTTTATCAATATTCTAAAAATAATTTAAAAAAAAAAAAAAAAAAAAAAAAAAAAAAAAACTCTTAGGAAAAAAACTACAGAAGGCTTATCTTTCTATCAATAATGAGTCAGCAATCTCTTACGTGGTTGTACCCTAACACATCTTCTAAAGTATAAACCTTCTCTTCTGTGCCTACTTCCGCCATAGCTAATCCACATTTGCATTTCAATCAATCAAAAGAAACCTCATTATTGGATTTTCTTCTCTACATGTCAATTTACAAAATCCAAACTAATACAATTCCACATTCTTTTACAAGTGGCCGTCTTACAAGCGCTGTCATATAACTTAATGTCTTGCTTCAAAATATGCCAAATACTTTGTTGTGGAAGATAAAAGAAATTTACAACAATAAATCTTAACAATTCTAATAGAATCATATATAAATTTTAATTAAAGCTTAATAAATATAATCAAATATTGATTAAGTCCAATTAAATATTCAAATAAGTTACAAAAAAATATAAAAAAATCCTAAAAAACTTCTAAAAAAATAATGAAGAAATAATAAAAATAAAATCCTTAAGAAATAATAATAATAAATACATCTTCTAAAGTATAAAGAAATCTAAAAGAAATAATAATAAAAATAAAATCAACCTTTAAAGAAATCCAAAGAAATCCAAAAGAAAAACTAAAAAAATCTTTAAAAAATCCACTAGAGTCTTAAAGAAATCTTTATTAAATCCTAAAGAAATCCTAAAAAAATACTAAAGAAATTCTAAAGAAATTCAAAAGAAATCAAAAATAAAAATTTAGAAAAATAATCCTTAAAGAAATTCTGAAGAAATTTAAAAGAAATCTACAAAAACCTTGAAGAAATCCTTAAGAAATCCTAAGAAAATCCTAAAAAAATTCTAAAGACACCTTAAACCATAAACCAATTATAATTAGATTATAAATCCTAAATCAAATCCTAATCAACTCATAAACAAACCGTAACTAAAATCTAAGAAATTTAAACCAATCCTAAGATAAATTTAAAACCTCAATATCTTTTGACTAAACTATTGATTTTACTTTAAAATTTACATATTTCTTAATCTCTTAGTAAAAAACAAGCATAAATTATGATATTTTTCTCTCATTTCATAAGTTTGAAGAGAATCAAACTTATGAAATGAGAGAAAAATATCATAATCCACTCAAGTATTGGCCAGCTTCCACCTTTGATCTTTATGTTGATTTTCTAGTAGTAATAATTCCTAATTAAACAATCAACTTTCTCTAAAATTTTGCATAAGTATTGGAAGTCAAGTCAAATATTAGCTCTATAAAAATCATTTCAATTAAACTAGAATTTTTTTGCAAATCTTAGATAAACTTATTAGGTATAAAAATCCAATTTCTAAGATCCTAACTCACTTGAACTTTAATAACCTCCAATCCATTTGTTCAATTGAGCTCAAATTCACTAAATATGTTCAACACAACTACATCTACAATTTCACAAAATTTTATATGTAGATCTACTATAATATTCATAAAATTATCCAAATGATAAATCCTATTTTATTTCACAAAACCCAGAGTCACCTAAAACAACTCTGACTTTATAAAGCTCTTACAAAGTTATTAAAAACTTATATCATTCAAAATAAATGCTTTAAAAAACCTTATTAAGTCTTCTCTCAAATTCTATTCTTTTATTTTTTAAAGAATCCCAAAATTGTAGTAGGTGTGTGATTTTGTGCCTCGGGATTTGATTTTGAGCCAGTTTAACAACTAATCCTCTTTGAGTATCAATTTTTGTCTTCTTGAGGTAAATTTTGTTAAAATCAATTTCTAATTCTTTCCTTACATATGCCTATATCCTTTAATTTTCTAATATACCTTGTTTTATCTTATTTATGATCCTACAAATTAAGTAGAGTCCACTTTACAAAAAGGCACCATTTGTACTTTTAGTTTACTATCCTTTGACTATAATCTACATTTCTAAAATAATTTGATATAATATTTTGAAATAAGATCTCTTAAAATATAATATTTTCTTCACTCTTTTATCTATTAGCTATGTTATATTATAATAAAATTTGCTCAAACAACACAAGCAAAAATAGAAGAAGAGAGGAGTGACAATAAGTACTAAATACAACAGCTCAAGTATGTATTTTTAGAGGTTTTAGTGCATAAAGGAATCGGCCTTGGGAGTGTTGTCCCAGAACCTAGATTTTCATAATGTGCTCATTCAAATCTTGTAGATCTCAAGTAAACTATTGATAGATATTTCAAGGGCCAAGGATTCTAAACTATTTGTGGAATGGGATATAAATGGATGGATGGATGGATGGATCGATGGATGGATAGATAGATAGATAGATTCTTAGGTTGAGATATGCCTCTCTAAAAATCACTAATCAAAACTATCAAGCAACCAAACTTCTTTTTACAAAATTAAGCAACCCAAATACATCTAATCTTCAAATTAAATGAGATTTGTACCTATGGGAAGCTTACAACTAGATTTATCTTCTTCTAACATTTCAACTCCAAAGATGACTTACAAAAGATGCCAAAGTTGCTCTAACTTCTAAACCCTTAAATCCTAAAGTCAAAACCTTCTAAGCTTTGAAAGCTCACCACAAATTTTTCTAATTTTTAAATGAAGCAATTTTTATCTTGTTGAAAAGCTTACAACTTAGAGCTTCCATATCCAAAGTTTCACCCAAAATTTTCCAAAGATAGAGAGAAATATTCAAAAAATCCTAATATACCTAAAACCACCACTTCTCTAATAATTTGTCCCTCTTTTCTTAAAAATTTGCCCTTCTTCTTTCACCCTATCACTCCAATATCCCCTTTTGCTTAAAGAAGTCACCTCTTGACCTTTAACTAGCTTTAATCTCTCAATATCCATCTTGAATCACAATAGAATTGGATATGTATACTAAAATGCAGTATCCTCTAAGTTTGAACAACTCATTTAAGGCAACAATCTCCCAATCTAAATTCCATTCAAATTTATGAATATATTAGCATAATATTTCACTCTTCTACAAGTAAAAGTAATTATCTTCCAAATAATTTAGATGCACTTAAATTAAGTACATTAGGAAAATGGAGATAGGATGTTACAAAAGAGAGACACATGCTATGCACTATCAGGCAATTATAATAGTCTATTTTTTTTCTTTTTCGTCAATCTATCCAAGAATACATATCATATGGATTTTTTTTATTTTTTTTACTTATTTTTTTGTTGATACACTAAATCATAAAAGCCACTATTTGGATCCATATAATAATAAAAATATTAATGGAATTGTCAAATTTCTAATATCTTATCAAGGCAAAAAGTATATATACTATTATCAACAATTTTAGGAATATATATGCTACTATTAAGAATGCAAGGGTATTATTGATATTTGGATATAATTGAAGGATATACAAGATATTTTTCCTTAAATTAATATAGTCATATACAACTACAAAACTATATATATATATATATATATATAAGCACATGGAATCTATAATAACTTTAAATTGCCAATAAATGATAGGTTAGGACTAAGAGCTTTACAATTCAAATCCCAAATATTAAATCCTTAACTTTTCTCAAAAAATACAAACACATATTTAATAACCTTGCAACTTTACAAAAAAAACAAAGAAACAAATAAACAAATATATGCATGTGCCAACTAGGACCAGCAATCCAACTGCTACTTTGCATGCACATTTCACCCAATTTGATGCTCCATCCACCTAATTTTCATTGAACCACATAATCTTCCCCTACTAGATAATCATCCACTTTTTTAGTGCTCTTTCAGCTCCCTAATGGAAGTAATAGCGGCAAAAACAATATTGTAACAAACTGTTAGACCTTTGTTATTCTGAAATACATAAGTGTGTGTTTTGTCGAAGAATCGCCCAGCAGCAGCAACGGTGAGGAGGATGAAAACACCAGTTTGTGGGATTATGGAAGTTAGGGCTCAATGCAAGCACGTCGCAAATCTAGTAGAGAAAAGTAGTGAGATGATTGAGCACCTCAAAGGAAGAACTCAGGAAAAACCATAACTTCAGGAGTGAGATGACTGCAAATGGCCATTCAGGTTGTGAACCCAGAGCTGCAAATCTAATAATCTCAAATCTTTTTATTTGCTTCAGAGCTTTCGACGTTACATTTCAGAAGACCAGCTTGACTCACCTTTCTACAGCACAGCATTGCAGCGATGCATTTGACGTACTAATCCAGTTTTCGATGCCTGCTCCGCTCAGGCCCAAGGTTTGATCGAAAGACTCCGGAATCAGGTGAGCCTGGGACCTCTTGTTGAAGAAAGCAAAACCTCTCTCTCTATCTCTCTCCTTTGTTCATTTCACTTTGTCCAGGGTTTGAAGAGCCCCGACCTAACTACGCAATTGAATTTGCCACAAAACTTCATGATCAGAAGCTCACATCCATGAAAGCTGAAGCATTTTGTGACGTAAGGGCCTTCTGGGTACATGACCATGACCTATTCCAGCAGGGAGAACACGGGTCTTGGCGTAGGATCTTCCAGCGCAGCTACTATATTTCAAAAAAAACCCCACACAGACTACCTTGAGCCTTGTAACCTCTTCAGTTTTGAAAGGAGCTCTTCTTTCTGAGCAGCAGCCTCAGCGACCCGCACTGTGGTGATGAAAAACCGGTCCTGTAAGTCGAGAAGCTCGGCCTCCAGATCCTTCGTCTGTTTTCTCAACTTCTGAAGCTCTTTCAACACATCGTCCCCATCAAGGTTCAACAGAGCAGCGGATTGCACAGAATTTTGCCTGGTGAAGGCCTCATGGAGCTGAAGTTTGTACATGTTTCTCACTTCGACAGCTTCCGCAAGCTTCGACTCCAGAACTGCAACTTTGGATTCAAGATCTTCGACTAGGTTAATCGGCTCCGGCTTGGTTGGCCTTGTGTCCAGTATTTGGGTCTTCATCATTTCTTGTGTAAATTGGAATTGCAGCTCACGTTCGCGGAGTTGAAGCATTGAATTTTGACGCTGGAGGCGTGTCAGTTCCATCTGCAGTTGGATGCTTGAGTCATTTCCACCTTGCAGCAACTGCTCGTTTGCAAGTTCCAAGCATTTGACCTTGTTCAGCAACTCATTCTCCTTCTCTACGTGATTGATGCTTTGGGTTTCAAGAGCCGCACACTTTCTTCTCAACATTTCTTCCAGGTTTTTCACTTTTTCCTGCAAGTTCTGAATTTCCTTGGCGGCACGAAGTTCAAATCTTGGAGACATCGGTCCCATGCCCACGGAAACCTGAGACATTTGTCTCGTAAGCCTGATTACTGATGATCCAGTTCTTGCCGGTGGAGGAATTGCAGGTTCAGATGCTTCCTGAATCTCCGAAGCTGGAAATATAGACCAAAACCGTTAGTACCAATGGACATTAGTCTATACATATACAATAAAGCATAATTTAGACGTTGATGAAGCATGTAACCTATTGTCCAAATTACGAGCAAGACATGCAGACCATTTTCTTGCTTCCCCAACAAAGAGCGGCGCCGCTGACATTTGAACAGTCTACAATGAACCTGATTACTTAGAGTAAAATGCTCGACGAGGGTATGGTCAATAACATCCCTGGTTGCAACTATACCCGATTACAAAAGACATTAGACAGAACAGATTCGTAACCACTACTACGACACAAGCACAAGAAAAAGCGGTTGAACTGCATGCCATCAGCCATACTTGTGATAGTAGAATCTGAAAGGTGATTTAAAGATGATCTAAAGAGCTGAACCAGAAATTTACAGAGAAACACTGTACGAATGTAGATATGGAAGAACGAAGAAGCCCTCTTTGCAATGGTGGCATTCACGCTGCGAATTTCACCAAGCAGTATCGAAGTTTAAGCACGAACACCTACCGCTTGCAAATCTTGACGTCGGCAGCGATTCAGTTGCGCTCGCCAAGTTGTATTCGTGTTCTATCCTCTTGACAGGCTTGATTGTCTCTGCTTGTACCTGCAATTCGGCTACTGGGGATTCTTTGATGGCTAACTGTGATTCAGCTGCAGGAGCTTCCGTGGTAATGCTAGCATCCTGCTTGATGCTCCCCTCACCCACTGGCAAGTTGGCAGTGCTTGACTGCAGCTCAGCTGTTGAGTCCTCTTTCAAAACCGTAGCATTCTGGTTGCTGATTCTGTCAGCCACGTCAGAATCATCAGCCTTGGCTTTAAGAAGCGTAGCAATCTGCTTGGTGCTTCCACCAGCTGCATCAGGGTCATCACTATTTGACCGATTTGTTACCAGTTGAGGGGAAGATTTTTTGAGGAGGGCCTGCCCCTCTACCTGGGTACTCTGTATATTGCTGCTTTCAACTGCTTTCGAGTTGTCCCCACCCAATTGCGACTCGGGTGATACAACCACATTCTCAGCAGGAGTAGTACTCTGTTCCTGGTCGTTATCAAGGCTTATATCCTCCATATCCTCAGTAACACTGGCTATGCTGACCCTAACAGGTGATTCTTGCACAATTGAAGGAGCAGCCTCTAAGGCGGCGTCGTCATCCTCACTGGTAGTAGAAACAATATGTGTATCCTCTTCGATGGATGGAGTCGGAGGTAGCGCATCCCCTGACGTAATTG